>NW_022196895.1:2421299-2464432 GCF_008632895.1 Mastomys coucha | reverse complement strand
AAATGTTAACAAATTCAGATAAATTGAAATCATGTAACTTTTCTCATTATAATGCAATAAAAGTTTTTAAAACAAACAAACAAACAACAACAACAACAACAACAAAAAACTTTGCTTCCATTCTTGCAGGAATGAATGCCATATAGCACTATATATACATATATACATATATGTATCATATATAGGGTAATATTAATTGACACTTTTCTGGAAGGACATATAAATGAGGAAGTAAACTATGAAAATAGTCATTTTTCTGCTTTATTCCCTTCATATATTTTGAATATTTACCTTGCCTTGAAATACTTTAACAAAGATAAATTTTAAATGTTAAAATAACTTTCAGATTTCTGTTACTAGTGTCAAACTTCAGGAAACTTAATTGGAGTTCAAGGAAATAGTTTCTTTAGTATTTTTATGAATTTGAATTTTTTGATAATAAGTACAAGTTAAAACTGAAAATACTAATGAGGCTCAGAAAGTCTAGCCAGGCAGATCTCCTTGAGTTTGAGGACAGCCGATATACATACATGAGTTCCAGAACAGCCAGGGCTATAGAGAGACTCTGTCTCAAAAAAACCAAACCATGGCAACTGAAACAGCTCCGCCCCTCCAGTTGAGTAATCATCGTAAGGCAGCAAGAGCTGGAGAAGCACTGTAACAAGGACGCTTGCCTTGAAGCCTGAAGACTTGAGTTGAGTACCTGAATCCCGCACAGTGGAAAGAATCAACTCCCACAGTTGTTCTCTAACTTTTATACTCATTCTATAGGATAAACACAATAAAATAAAAATAAGCATAATAACAAATTCAAAAGATAATGAAATGAAGTATAAAAGAGAAAGAATAAAGTGACATTTAAGAAGGCAGTAAATGTTGTAAATATCCATGTGTGAACCTTGAAAGCAAATTCGCTCTCCTAATTCCAGAAGGTGCCGTGCAGTCTGCCGAGTGAGGGAAATAATCAGCAGTCTTCCCTACTGTGACACCCAGGAAGCACCACGACCTCACAGCAGGATAGTCCTACCATACAATATTAGCACTCACATGGGCAATAACAGCTCTATACCTGGACTTAGGAACAGCTCAACAGGAGGGAAATGCTGCCTGGTTCTGGAAACCTAGCCAGCTGCCCAGGCGAGTGAATTGTGAGTCTTTGAGGAGGGTCTACTGGTACCACTATATGGAAGTCTACTTATCCTTCTCCCCACAGAAGAATAGATCTTACCCTCATCAACAGAGCTGCTCTTTGTACCAGAGACCACTTTGGAAAACCACAACTGGTCAAAAAGCTGAGACCAGCTGATCACAGGGTGTCCAGCACCCCCCAAACCCCCAATACATCTACAATACATCCCTTGTACCTAAGGTACAGGGAACATCTCAGAAGGAGGATGAAAAGACTTTAAAGAGCCAGAGGATCAGGAAGTCTGCTGTGAGACTGCTTCCCTAGAAATGACAGGGAAGCTACACCCAATATAACAATGAGACCTGAACAATGACAAGACCAATAAGCATACTAACACAGAAGGGGAAACCCCACTGGGCCCCACCCTAGACATATAACTACAGGCAGCTAATGGTTGCTACAAGTCAGTGTTAAGTCTCCACATTAGCTATGTAATTTTAAGTGGTCATCCTTCAACTGTAGACATGCAGGCAACACTCCATGGCTGCAGCAGGCTGCTTCTGTATTACACGTGCATATGTGTGTGCATTACACATTCATACATGTATGTATAAAATAATCAAAGGAAAAGTGGCCATGCATTTGAGACAGGGGAAGGGAAGATATAAACGAACTTGGAGGGACTGGACTGAGGACTGGGAAGGAAAGAAATCATATAACTAAATCTTAATTTAAAAATTATTTTAATTAATAATGTCCTCTATGAAAAGCAGCGATGCATCACAAAGTACATATCACATTCACCTTTTCTGTTCATAGTCACATAAGACATGAAATTACACGAGACATGAAGAAAGCAACACTTGTTAAGAAGCAAGGGGCAGGGGCAGTTTCTGCCCCCTTCCGTGTGATCAGGAAGGTGTCCACATCTTGAAGAGGGAAGATGCCTTCAGTCCCAAGAGAAAACCACCAGTAACATTTTGTTATTTTCTGTCTTTAATTTTGAGACCTGTTGATTTTGAATTGATAATAAAAATATGAGGAAGGGAACAAAAATTCTATCCTAATTGATTTCATTTGCTTTTCTCTGGTGTTTTTAGACTAGAGGTACTAGTTTATAATGTAAGCCTGCTAGATGGAGGCGGAACCAGAGGGGAGGGAACCACTGCTTCCCCAACTGGCTTCCAAGAGTGACAGTAGTGCTCTGTGCCCCACTGTGACCTGAGGCCACCTGCGCCCTTGGCCTAGGAGCTCTCTCAAGGGCTATCAGCTAGGCATGCGGTCCTGCCAAGGAGACAAAGACCCCTCACTCTTCTACTGTACAGATAGAGAAGCCTGGGCTTACAACAATACGCTTCAAGCTGGAACTTAGTCCTTTACATTTTCACATTCATTATTTGTTTGTTTATTCCTAAGTGGGATGGGGTGTGTGTGGAAGAGGCATGCACAGAGAGGTCACTTTGGGGAATTTGTTCTCTTCTTCCACCATGTGGGTTCTGGTGATCCAATAAAGGTCACAGAGCTTGGCAGCACCATTGCCCTTGCTTGCTGAGTGCCCCCTGCTGGCCCAGGAGCTTGCTTGCTTCCCTCTTTCTCTCTTTTTTTCTTTCTCCCTATCTCCCCCCCACTCCCTCCCCCTCCCTCTCGTAGACCAGGCTGCCCTCCTAATCCATTCTAAACAGTCTACCAACTACGACCCAAGAACTTGGATATGTAAGTCTATGGCCATTTTCATTCATATCACCACACCCACCATGTTCTTTTCTAGACTTCCAGAGGCTGCTCATTATTCTCATCTTGAAGCCTTGCCCATCTTCAAGGTCAGCAATGGCCACCTGAGATTGTCATAGCACATCTTTCTGTACCAGCACTTCTTTGGCCTCCAATTTCAGCCTTTCTAGATCCTCACACTGGGCCTACTCAGAGAGTCCTATTTTAAGATTAGTTGCCAAGTGTGGTACACGCCTTTGGTCCCAGCAATAGTGAGGCAGATCTCTGTGAGTTCAAGGCCAAAGTGAGTCTTAAGTAAACAAATATTACCTGGTATCTTATTCTGTGCCAATAAGGCTGTTCTAGTTACACTTTTTTTTTTCTTGTCAATTTGACAACGAACGGGCATTTGGGAATTTCAACTGAAAAAATTCCTCTGTCTAATTGGCCCATAGGCAAGTCTGTGGGGCCATTTTCTTGACTAATAACTTATGTGGTAAGGCTGGGGGCAGTGCTACTGCTGGGCACACGATCCTGGCTTGTTTAAGGAAGTTGGCTGAGTAAGCCATGGGGAACGAGTCAGAAAGCAGCGCTTCTGTAGTCTCTGCTTCTGCCTCTGCCCTGGGCTTGGCTTCAGTCCCTGCCCCGACTTCCCTTATGACTGACTACCACCTGAGAGTGCTAAAATGAAATCAACCTTTCCCTCCCAAGCTTGATTTTAGTCATGTTGTTTATCATAGCAACAGGAAGTGAACTAAGACAGCACTTGTCAAGAAAAAACAAAACGAAAACCAAATGCTGATGAGGATGTGGAGTAGGAGGAGAGGCTAACAATGTGTTGGAGAATCTAGATGAGTGCAGCCACTTAGGAATCTGCGTGGAGGACCTTGAGCGATTAAAAATTGAACGGCCATATGATCCAACTCTACGACTCCATCAGAGACCCAGAGCCACCTGCATGGCCATGTTTACTGCTGAGCTGTTCACAGAGACCCAGAGCCACCTGCACGGCCATGTTTACTGCTGAGCTGTTCACAGTGGCACCGTAACTAGGAAGAGAAGTCAGCCTAGACACCCATCAACAGACGAATGGACAAAGGAGATGCTGTATATGGGATTTTACTCAGCCATAAAGAATAAATTGTGTCATATGCAGAGAGATGGATGGAACTGGAGATAATATTAAGTGAAATATTGCATTGTTTGAGGCGGAGGAGACTGCTCAGGCAACATAGAGCTGGTGGTACAAGCATAAGGATCAGCATTCAGATCCCCATGTAGGCCAAGCATAATGGTGCAGACCTAGAGCTCTAGCTGAGGGGTACAGAGCAGAGACAGGCAGATCCCTCAAGTGCACTGGCCAGCTAGTCTTAGCCAGTCAGTGAGTCGGTGAGCTCCAAGTTAAATGAAAACCCTGTTTCAAAAAATAAGGTGAGCGATGGAAGAGGAGGGTACCACATCAATCTCTGGCCTCCACATACATAAGTGCTCCCTCTCCCTCTCCCTCTCCCTCTCTTTCTCTCTCTCTCTCTCTGCTTGTTTTCTATCATATGCTCAATTTAAAATTTACATATGTGACATGAAAGGATAGGACAGACTCTCTGGGGAAAAAAGAGAGGGTAATGGGGTAAATGAGTAAAGTATGTGATATGCATGCATGCAGGTGCCATGTATGCATAGTGGAGCTTTCATTTACACTGATTTAAAAAAAGAAAGAAGGAGGTGATTGCTAAGATAATGTGTACCTAATTCTTTTTGTCAGAGCCATATTTACAGGCTATGTGGATTAGGACATGGGTATATTTAGGAGGCGGCAATGTCACCTGCTGTGCTCTCTTTAATTAAGGTGCATACAGAAAAAGATGCAGTTTTTACACCATCTTTCACACCCCTGGGCCGACGTTCCTACTTTTCCAGGTTCTGCCAAGCATGCAAAACATTTACAATTTTTATGGAATTAGTGAACAGGCTAAGACACAAACACTTTGAGGGGCCCTTACAACCACAGGATTTGAACCCAGGCCCCTATGCCTGCCAGACAGGCCCTCGACTGCTGAGCTTGCGGCACAGTAGACTTTTCTTATTCTTATTCTAATCTTTGGATTCAAGACTCTTTGCAACAGTGCTCATTTCCCACATTTCCATCATTTTTTGAGTTCCTTTGGATCTTTGGTGATGTGGCACATTCTGATAAAATGTTAATAAAGGAAGAGTACTGCTCAACTCACACTGAGTCAGTGACTTAAAGACAGGGGCCAATGACTTGGTGGCGGTTTTATGGCTTCCCACAGAGTAATTAAGGCATGTTGTGTCAGCGAAGGGTGACTGTGTTGTGAGACACATCAAATTAATGGATTTGAAATCTGGAAACAGGGGCTGGAGGGATGGCTCAGTGGTTAAAAACACTGGCTGGACTTCCAGAGGTCCTGAGTTCAATTTCCAGCAACCACATGGTGGCTCACAACCATCTGTAATGGGATCCGATGCCCTCTTCTGGTGTGTCTGAAGACAGCTATAGTGTACTCATATAAATAAAATAAATAAACCTTAAAAAATATTGTTAAAAAAAGAAATCTGGAAACATTGCAAAGATAAATCTCAGCCTCATACTTCACACTTAAGAAAACTGAAAGCCAAAGACGGTAAATGTTTGTTCAACTGCACAAAATAAAAATTGTTAAGCCTCCCCTATCTATTAGCTTTTATAAAAAAGTCAAATTCTGGGGCTTCAAAGAGAAAAAGTTGTTATAAAACCTCAGTAGTAGACAGACTTCTTGGTATTATCATTATTCTGTTCTTCATGCAACTGTTCTCATTCTTTAACAATTAAAAATAAGCATTCACTAAACACTTGCCAAATCTGTAGATGATTAACAAAATAACATGATTAAATACATTTTAACTTGGCAATTTTTCTACTTTTATTTTTATAGGCAACACAATAAAAGAGAAGAATAAGACTTGACATGACATCAATGTCTATAAGGGAGCTTTTCCTAAATGGTCCTAAATCAGTTCCCTTTGCCCCTACCATCTATACAAAAAGGCCAAACCCATTCCTTACAGTGATAACACTGTGGTGTTCACCTTCTGCGATGTACCATTTGACCTCACACAGGTTACCTTCTTTTCATGCTTTTACTTCTGTATTAACAGGATGATTCTAAAATCATTGGCACTTTGGCATGAATCAAGATCAAGGCAGTGGAGGGAATCCCACCCTTGCAATCTAAAACTCAAAACGACACAACAAAAATACAACCAAACAACTAAACAATCCCAAACCAACCCAGCCTCAAACTCCAGTAACTTTACTTAACAATGGCCTCGATGAAGGAACAAACTCATCTTATTAAAGCACTGACTGGCCCTAAGGTTTGGAGTCTCCTCTATTTCCTTTGAATATTCTGCAACAAAACATCAGGGACACAGGTCTTCCTGATGCCAGAGTGTAACGAAGACTGTCTCATGGCAACACCCCAGGATTACACAAGTTTTCTAGGGCTCCACTTTATCTTCGGAGAACAAACTATGGGAAGGTGGTTATACAGGTGCAGGCATTTGCAGATGTTTTCAGACTTCACCAAGAAAGGCCCACTCTAGGTGAAAACCACCACCAAATATGTTGCCAAGTCCAAAACTTGAGAGGGGATTAAATCTGAATTCTGGAAAACCAGTTAACTGCCATAAAAATTTTACAGTTTTCAACATAAAAGATCCTTCTGAAGCAGTTGGTGCCACTATTAGTATTTTTAAATACAGCAAAATAAAAAATGTCAGTATTTATAAAATTTGTACAACTCAGTGAACTGATCTACTCCGATTACTAATTACTAATTGATGCATGAAGTTACAAGTTTGTTAAAAAGTAAAAGGTTTACTCCAAGTTCAAGATGAGTCTCACCATGCCTGAGATTCACAAATGTACTGGAGTATTACTTGACTCTCCAAAGTTTTAAGAACCTGATAATTTATTTCACAGATCACACACACTATCTGTATAAAATGCATCTTCACAGAACACACACAATATCTGTGTGAATTTTTAGTATACTTTAACCAAAGTGACAAACACAATTTCCTCATTAATGGGAATTTCATTTTTCATGGTGTCAATTACTTAGAATTAATGTTCGTTCATTAAATGGAACATTCCAGAAATAAATGATGCATAAACTATAAATTCTATGTTCTTCTGAGTAGTGCCCCATCCACCTGGCATGTGAATCATTCCTTTGTGTAGCAGATCTTCCTTGTGTGTTCTTCCCACCCAATGGCCATTTCTATTAGCACCCTAAAGAGCACTGTGGTTTTTTTCCCAATGCTTATACTCAAGTAACTCTTATTTTACTAATTTCCCCAAGGAACAAGTATGATGATGTTAGCATATTATACATGTGATGGAGAAGCAATAACACACTATCATTATGTGAAAGGGTTTAAGTTTTCAACTTCCTAAGGAAAGATGTTTGAATGGTGTGAATGCTAAGAGCTATAGTTAACAATAAGCAGAAGCCAAGATCAGATCCTCTCTGCGCTCTCAGGATGCATGAGGAAAGATGAAGTGGCTCACAGTTTTATTCCATCTCCATTGGCAGGGGATGAGAAGAGTGGTGCATCCTTATGCAGCAGGAGAGACAGATGCCTGTGCTAGCAAGCTTCCTCCTCCTCCTCTATTCCACAGCTGTCCCAGCTCCTGGAAGTCTTTGATTCATTACTTATGTTCACTGACACACCAATGGGTGTGTTTTGTCAACCTGTTGAGGTGCTTCTCAATTAAGCCTACAAGTGCTTACTGCACAGCCCCCGCCCCATGGTGGTGGTGGGGGGCTGAGGGGCAGATGTACATTATCCATACTGAGGGGAAACTGCAACACTGTATCAGACTGAGGAGAGAAGCAGATAGGAGAATTCTGCCATTTCTATAAAAGCATGTTAGAAAACTTTATACACACAAAACAATGTTACTATTTAATTTTTATGTTATTTGTTTTATTTCTCATAAAATGTTAACATTAATAATGACTATTAAGTATAAAATATTTTAAAACTTTATGAGTTTAAATTTTGAGTACAGTTAAAGATCAATCAATAATAACCTACATAATTAAAAGCACTCTGGGCCATTTCTAAACTAAAAGGACCCTGAGATAAATATGGTTTGAGAACTGTAACATCTAATAAGGTAGCTGCTAGTCACATGTACATATTTAAAGTTAGTTCCAGTTCTAATATATAAAATACAGCTGCCTTTTCACCCCAGACAAGTTCCAAGTGTTTAAACACGAACTAGAGCTATCGATAAAACAAAGATCATGCTTGGCACAGATAGTTTTAATGGACAAAGCTGGCCTACCCTCTATATAGGATAAGCACAGCATTTGAGTGCATTGGGTTAGGGTCTTACCACCATCATAGTTCCTCAGTACTTTACCACACCTCCGTTAACTCCTTTCAAAGGATGCCTTCTTTAAGGCAGGGATTTTAAGACTGAAATCTGTATCTATGCATATGTGATGATATAGATATGATATCTTATGTACGTAATAGATAAAGTTTTATACTTACAATATGAGGCAAAACACCCAAATAATACACCTGAAGAACTGAGTATTTATTGACTTAATAAATATTTGTTGGCAGTTTTATATAGACCAGGCACTGTGTGTTATATGTTATCTACATGTCAATACAGTCCTGTCCAAATTTACAGACATTTTTCCTCTTAGTTTGTTTATTATAAGTTACTTTATTGGAGCTGGAAAAACAGCTCAGTCGTTAAGAACACTTAATGCTCTTGCAGAGGACCTGGGTTTGGTTCCCAGCATCCACGTGGCAGCTCATAACTGCCTGTAGCTCCAGCTCTAGGGGAATCTTACAGCCTCTTCTGGCCTCCTTGAGCACTGCAGGCAAAATACTCAACACATTTTTAAAAAGTCATCAACAACTTCTTGTTTGTGTTACTTCACTTCATAGTTCTAAAATAAGACTTAAAGGCAACTGTCCTTTTTTTTATTGGTAATACCACGTAGGCCCTATGGTTCATAGTTAGACTATTAATTATGAATTTAAAGTTTCCTAAAGAGCTCTGTATCTGTGTGTGAAAGAAATGTCTCCATTAAATTATATGTAAACACAATACAGTAATCAATCTGTTTGGATAGTGTGTATCATTTAGGGTTTTACAACTTCAATTTCTGTATGCTTCTGCATGGATCTTGATTTGCAGAAATCTGCCTTTCTGAGTTTGGACTCTGGTCAGGTTGATTTGAGAATATTTATTTCCTACCAAATCTGTGAGGTTTGAACATTTTAAAATAAGCTTTGGGGCTAGCAAGATGGCACAGAGGTAAAAAGACTTGACATAAAAGCCTGCCAACCTGAATTTGCTCCTGGAGCCCATGATTGTAGGAGAACCCACTCCCAAAAGTTGTCCTCTGATTCTCTGCCAAACACACCGAGGGACCTGTGTGCCTGCCCTACTCTGTCTGTCTGTCTGTCTGTCTGTCTGTCTCTCTCTCTCTCTCTCTCTCTCTCTCTCTCTCACACACACACACACACACACACGCACTTTTGCCAGCACCCTTGGGACCTTTGCACTTGCCCTGTCATATACACACAGCATATAAGAACAATATATTAATAAAAATAAAAGATAAAACAATTTTAAAAACTAAAAATCAAAAATATATTTCTGGGATAGTTTACTTAACAAGGCCAGTAGGGCTGGCGTGGTCTGACCGCTGGCATGTTGAGAACAGACAGAGATAACATGCATGAATTGCTGCTCATTTCCCAGTCGGTTAAGGCAGTGTACCCAAAGAAGCAAGCTGTGGTTGTGGGAAGAACAGGAGAGATACACAGGCTTCCAGCCAGTTGTGGTTTCTAGCCAGCATGTAGGCAAGGACCTGATCTCAGGCACAGAGCAAGCACAAAATCTGCCAGTTAAGGCTTATATATCATCCCCTCCATATTTCTACATATCCTTCTAGAAAAATAATTTTTCAACCTAAATTTGGTTTTTGGTCAAGAGAAACAAAATTCCCTCCTAAAAGCAGCACAGTGTCTGAATGGCAGTCAGCATTGCTGACTGTGGCTGGGTCAAGCCACTTTTCTCTATGTGAAAGGCCATAAATGAGAGGACTTATCTTTTTCAGCTAAAACATATAAAATACTAGGGTTTGAATAACCTGTATGGACTGTAAGCTTCATATTATGCTCATTTCTAAAACTGTGTTTTTTGTTTTGTCTTGCTGTGTAAGCTCATTCCAAACAACCCGTCTGTACTAGGAAGGCTCGCGATCCAAAAGGCACATGCAGGACGGTCTGGTGTCCAGAACTGAGTCTCAGCAGAGCCATGGCCACTGCTTGCTGCTCACACGAGTCATGGCCTCCCCTAAGGCCACTTCCCAAAGACAGGCTGAAGGGGATGCTAAAGGAGAGGATGCCAAGGACTGAGATGAGCCACAGCTAAGACTGGCAAAGCTCTTGGCTAAGCCTGCTTCTCCAAGCTGGCATCTAACTGGGTCCTTGCAGAGAAGGAAGAGAAGGCCCAAACAGCAAGGCAAAAACTGATCTGACCTGGCAAGGATGGGGATTCCCATGTGGACCTACACGCATGCTGACTGGAATAATCAGGCAGACATGCTGACTGGAATAAACAGGCCAATGGTTGGGCAAAGAACACTGACAGGAATAATCATCCGGACAGGCACAGAACACTGAGGGTCCTGGAGACACCTGTGGTGTGAACACATTTGATAACTATGACTTCTGGTAAATTGACAGGAATAACTGTGGACGGGCACAGAACACTGAGGGTCCTGGAGACACCTGTGGTGTGAACACATCTATGACTTCTGGTGACTTCACGGTTGAACTATTATTTTTGTCAAGTTCTGTATTTAACTTTTTTAAAGCTATGTTGTTGGTCCACAGGTTTGTTGTTGATGTTTAAAGCTGTATTTTAATCACATCTCTCTCCTCCCCTTCTTCCCAAACTATTCCATATACATATTCCCACTTTCTTTCAAATTCATGGCCTCCTTTTTCATCAATTATTATTGATTAGAAGTATTTAGGAATGCATATTCCTAGAAATGACCCATGAAGTCCACCTCTATTGCTGATATGTGTGTACCATTCCCTGAGGAGAGCTACCTGTCCCACTCCCAGCTTTCTTTAGTTGCCTACAGCTATGATACTATGAACTACAACAACCAGCTCGCCATGATAATCCTGAGGGTGCAATAGTGACACATGTCCTCTGGCAGTACCGAGGGCTCCCACTTACCAAGAGGGGAAACACATCTGGTACTGGTCTCCATGGTTGTGAATTGTGGTTACTGGAGGAGAATCTCTAACCACTGATGTACAAGACCAGTGCAGTCCCCAACAACAACATAAGCATTTGTCCTCACGGCATGGGAGGAATAGTTTCCCTCATCAGGGAAACTTCTCTTTGCAACAGACAGAGACCAGTATAGAAAATCACAACTAATTCATATGCAGAATTATGAAGTCCAGTCCCAGTGAATACACCTACCAAAATTCCCTTACCCAGGGCACAGGGACCACTGCTGAAGAAACATGGAAAGATTGTAAGGACCAGGGAATCAGGAAGTTTGCTACACGAGTGAGTCTCCTAGCAACATCAGAAGCTACACAAAATCTTACCAACATGACTGCTCAAGCAGGAGCTGATCGAGGATGGTACCAATGAACACGGCAGACTGGATAGGAAAACCATGAGGTCTCAAGCTTGCATAAAGAATAGTAGGACCTTTTTGTTTGTTTATTTTGTTTTGTTTGTTTTGTCTTATTTTTTGAGGGGAAGGAATATGTGCTACTAATATATGTGTCCTAAGCTATACTAATAAAGGGAAAAATGTTTCTTTTCCTTGATAGTTTTTGAAAGATCTCTCTTATCACATATTAGTTGCATTGGCACAAAATACCTTGTGGTGTGTGAAGACTCTAAATTCATTTTTATATTCTCTTTCTCACTCACTATTGACACAGAGGTAACTCTCTTAAAATCAGCAAGCTTTTGAACCTGACCCCCAACTTTGGTTGTCCAGTGTGCTGGTGATATAGACCTTGTAGTGGTGGGGTCAGGAGAGCAGCATCTCCTCTCTAGAAGGCTAGACACCTTCACACAGAGGATTTCTGCTATTTTCATTTCCTGAAAGGGAGGGTCCTGCTTGTGAAAAGCCATTAACAGTACTTTTAATGGGAGGTGTCCATTCTTACTCTAAGCTCTCCTCGTTCACAGGATGAAACAAAGACTCATTGGATTTACAGTAGCTTTCTGATTGGAATAGTCCATGCAAGGAGGGAGTCTCAATGTTCTTCTATGTTAATAACTGTGTCTGCCCACGTCCTGCCTAAAATACCATTATTTCTGAAAAGAATCTTTAATAAAAGCTAGCTACAGTTTGGCTTAGAAAAAATGGAATGTTCTAAAAATAAATTTTTATTGTCCATACAAATTATGTGTGTGCATTTATTTCTCAAGTAAAATCAATCTGATAGTAAAAGTAAAAACTGGGTAATATACTTGTATGGCAGAAATTTATAGACAGAATACACAGATGCATACACACACACACACAAACACACACACACACACACACACACACACACACACACACGTGTGTGTGTGTGTACTGTGGTGGTTTGAATATGCTTGGCCCAAGGAGTGGCACTATTGGGAGATGTGGCCTTGTTGGAGTAGGTGTGTCACTGTGGGCGTGGCTTTAAGACCCTTATCCCAGCTTCCTGGAAGTCAGTCTTCTCCTATCTGCCACTGGAACAAGATGTAGAACTCTCAGCTCCTCCTGCACCATGCCTGCCTGGTTGCTCTCATGCTTCCTCCTTGATGATAATGGACTGAACCTCTGAACCTGTAAGCCAGCCCTGATTAAATGTTGTCCTTGTAAGAGTTGCCTTGGTCATGGCATCTGTTCACAACAGTAAAACCCTAATAACTAAGACAGCACACATGCACATGTGTGCACATAGACACACTAATACATATATCTTCATGTTTCAAGTATACATTCACATTATACTTTGAATTCATCCTAATAATCTATACCTGGCTAGTGCAATTTTTTATTGGATATTTTATTTATTTACATTTCAAATGTTATCCCCTTTCTCGATCTGCCCCCCCCAAAACCTCCTATCACATCCCACTTC
The DNA here is from genome assembly GCF_008632895.1 of Mastomys coucha. NCBI lineage: Eukaryota > Metazoa > Chordata > Mammalia > Rodentia > Muridae > Mastomys > Mastomys coucha. The sequence goes on along the minus strand of NW_022196895.1, from coordinate 2,451,390 downwards.
CTCCAGCTTCTATGGGGGTGTACCCCCAACTCCCACCTCCCTGCCCACACATTCCCCTATACTGGGGCATAGAGCCTTCACAGGACCAAGGAAGGGCCTCTTCTCCCATCGATGCCCTACACAGCCATCCTTTACTACATATACAGCTGGAGCCACGGGTTGTTCCATGTATACTCTTTGGATGGTGCTTTAGTCCCTGGGAGCTCTGGGGGATCTGACTGGTTGATATTATTGTTCTTCCTATGGGGTTGCAAACCCCTTCAGCTCTTTCAGTCCATTTTCTAACTCCTCCATTGGGGACCTCATGATCAGTTCAATGGTTGTCTGCGAGCATCCACCTCTGTATTTGTCAGGCTCTGGCAGAGCTTCTGAGAAGACAGCTATATCAGGCTCCTGTCAGCATGCAATATGGGATGGATCCTCAGGTGGAGCAGTCTCTGGATGGCCTTTCCTTCAGTCTCTGCTCCACACTTTTGTCTCCGTATTTGCTCCTGTGAGTGTTTTGTTCTCCTTCTAAGAAGGACTGAGGCACCCACACTTTGGTCCTCTTTCTTTTTGAGCTTTATGCGGTCTATGAATTGTATCTTGGATTTTCTGAGCTTTTAGGCTAATATCCACTTCGTAGTGAGTACATACCATGTGTGTTCTTTTGTGATTGGGTTACCTCACTCAGGACGATATTTTCTAGTTCCATCCATTTGCCTAAGAATTTCATGAAGTCATTGTTTTTAATACCACATTTTCTGTATCCATTCCTCTGTTGAGGGACATCTGGGTTCTTTCCAGCTTCTGGTTATTATAAATAAGGCTGTTAAGAGCACAGTGGATCATGTGTCCTTGTTGGAGCACCTTTTAGGTATATGCCCAGGAGTGGTATAGCTGGGTTTGATTAAAAATTCTACCTATCAAAATTACCAACAATCCATTAACCTCTAAATCACTTCAAGTCCTTCACATTTCATACAGGGAAGAAAGGATGGAAGGAAGGAAATGAGGAGGGAAATGGAAGGTGAGAGGCTGACAGCAAGTCAGTCTGATGATAAGGTGAGCCCTGTACCAGCTATACCTGGTCAGTTAGATGAGTCCATCAAGACCATTCCCTGACCTCTTGATCCTTCGGTGCCTTATACTTGCTAATTGAGCTGAGTTTCTGAAACTGATAACTAAAACATATCTGTATTACTATACAAATGATAGGTGTCATGATTAGCTTCAGCTGTCAATTTGATACAACCCAGAGTCACCTGGGAAGAAGGAACTTCACTTGAAGAACTTGTAAGGCATTTTAGTAATTACTAATTGATGTAGAGCAGCACAGCCCACTGGGCAGTGTTACACTTAGGCTGGGCACAGCCCACTGGGCAGTGTTACACTTAGGCTGGGCACAGCCCACTGGGCAGTGTTACACTTAGGCTGGGCACAGCCCACTGGGCAGTGTTACACTTAGGCTGGGCACAGCCCACTGGGCAGTGTTACACTTAGGCTGGGCACAGCCCACTGGGCAGTGTTACACTTAGGCTGGGCACAGCCCACTGGGCAGTGTTACACTTAGGTGGCTAGGCCTGGGCTTCATGACAAAGCTAGCTAAGAAAACCAGAAAAAGTAAAGCAGCAAGCAACCTCCTTCCACGGCCCGTCTCTGCTTTAGTTCCTGTCACCAGGTTTCTGTTGAATCCCTACCCTGACTTTCCAATGTCATTTTCACATCTTCAACAATTCAGTTCAGTACATAATTTAAATTCCTTCAAAAGACCTACATATTTAGAAGCAGTCACACTTCAAAGCCTATAGCCTTTGTTGCACAGGAAGACCACAGCTCTGTATTCCATTGTCACTGTCTCCCATAAGGTCAGTGATAAGTGCCATCTAAGGTGTGACTTTGGATATGTGGCAAGGACCCAACTGACTGCATAATCCTCCCATTTGGAGAAGAGACCTACCCCCAAGGTGAGCAAGACATTTCTGCCATAGGAGATACTGTACAATCTGACACTGGAGTTTCTGGGCACACATCCAACCACTTGCAAACATGATATATGTAGGATTACCTGTGGACCAGGCAGTCACAGGATGCCCTCAACTGGAAAATCAGAGAGCTCTCTTTACAATGCAAATGATGGGAAGTCAGATTAATTCCGGGGCCAGAATGTCTTAGCAATCTAAGGATTCCAAAGTAAATCTGCAGACATAAAAGTCTCCTTAAGAAATGTGTGTGAGAAGACTTGATGGGGCTAGAAGTCAGCAGATCCACAGGAAGTTCTGAAGCAAGTCATGAGTCAACCCAAGTCACGAGGTGGGATGGCAGGTGGCAACGTGGGAGCCATGCTTTCTCTAGGCCACAGTTTTTTTCCTTCTAAAAACAGCAAACTGGAGTTTCTTAAGCAATAGTTTTAACATAGATTTGAGCACAGGCATCAAGAGAGGTGAAGGGAGAAGGCTACAATAGACGTGGGTATGGGCTTCTCAAGGGATGTTTCCATCTACTCCTTGTATTTGTTTTCATGTGTCAAGAGTCTCACTCTGAAGCCAAGGACCTCACATTTTCAGGAATCCAATTTACTTCAACCTGAGTGACAGGATTACAGGAATGAGCCATTAGACTCAGGTTAGACCACATGCTTTGTTTTAGACTTGCAATTCTGGGCTACAACATTACCAAACCTGTAACATCTTTGCAATTTACAGGTTGCAGGGCACTTTAGCTAGAACATCTTCAGAGCAATACTGCAAGCCTAGCTGTGGTGCTTTGAATGAGGATGCCCCATATGCTCACATACTTGAATGCTTGGTCCCTACTTTGTGAACTGTTTGGTAAGGATTAGGAGGTGTGGCCTTGCTGAATGAGGTGGGTTTTTTTGATTTCTAAAGCACAAGCACATGCCAAGTACAGCCTACCTCTGTCTCACTGTCTCTGCCTGAAACTTGAGGGTCAGTTGTGAGTTCTCAACTGTAGCTGCTGTTGCAGGGCCATCCTTGCCTGTCTGTTGCTGCACTTCTGATGATATGGACAAAACCCTCTGAAAATGTAAGCAAGCCCTCAATTAAAAGCCTCCTTTTACAATTTGCCTTGGTCACGATGTTCTGTCATAGCAAAAGAACAGTAACTAAGGAATTAGTGGACTTGCCATCACTTTCTCTGGAAAAGGCATATGAAGCCTAGTAATGTTAAATAAATTTTCCATATTTACATAGATTTAAGAAAGGATTAAATACAAGTTTCTTCAAAATTATCTATCACTCATTAGAAATTTGTACTTGAACTTCTCTTTATATGGACAGGAGTCCAGGTCTCAAGTACTGTGCTGCTTAATCTTAGAAGCTGGCTTAACTACATTTGGACTCTGCTAAGAAGTCAGCTACTGGGTAGAGCTCTGAGGGGACTTTTTAAATCAGGTTATTTGAAGTGGGAAGACTCATCTTAACTCTGGGTGACACTTCCCTATAGCAGCTGGACAGAAGGACGTTTGAGGGTCATTGCATCAGTGTTTTGCTGGTGAGTTCATCTACCTTGCTGTTGCTGCTACACCTTCTTGCTGATAGCAGAGCCTCGCTTCCCTGGCTGAAGACCTGAATACCAGTGCCTCTCTCAGAATGTCCAGGACTTCAGAGTTGGCTGGGAACTGCTGAGGCATCCAGTGTCATGGTCTCAGTGGCTAGCAGGCTCTTTGCCTTGCCAGTGTGAAAGCAGCTACTGTTGAACCTACCTAGACCATACCATGAAGGCCAAGCTAATCAGTCTCCCTTTAGTTCTACTCCTCTAGGGAACCTGAATACAAACTCCATTAAAACAAGACTGCTACATGATAATGAAAAGGGAAAAATAGCAACTGACACTTAGATTTAATACAGATATTTAAATAAGTGAATGAAATTTGCATAATTCAGAATTTATTGCAGACTGATGCTACTTGTGATTACAACAAAGGAAAGAGGGTCAAGGGACAACTAATTCAGTGACAGACGCTTGGTGGGCTAAACGCTGAACATGTGCTTTAAATGGAATTTTTGTTGTTGTTTATTTTTGTTGTTTTGTTTTTGTGTTTGTTTGTTTTTCGAGACACGGTTTCTCTGTGTAGCTCTGGCTGTCCTGGAACTCACTCTGTAGACCAGGCTGGCCTCAAACTCAGAAATCCGCCTGCCTCTGCCTCCCAAGTGCTGGGATTAAAGGCATGAGCCACCACCGCCCGGTTTTGTTGGAGGAATTTCTCAGACCTGTTGTAGAATGTTCAACATAATTTTTATTACTTTCGCTAAGCTTTTTCTTTCATAAGGCCCAACTTTCTGTAGTATACTTTCTCAGACACAGCTTCCTGATGGGTAAGGGAGAATGAACTTCAGCTTGGTGAGCTCACAGTGAGTTAGGAAAGGGAAAGTGCTCTGAGCCGTGCACAGCAGTGCGGCTCACTAACGGAGCTGATTCACGAGTTCTACTTCCCCACATGCTTTTACTTTTAAGTAAAATGGTCTAATAACTAAATAATTATATGCATACTCTTTTCTTTGTATTTAGAATTTAGTAATTCTAAATTCTTAGTATTTACTATTTAGAGTTTAGTAGACTTGGTAAAATATTAAGTATGTCTGTTCTTTTGTATATATTACAAGAACCCAAATCCCACCAGAAGGACTGAAACTGCTAAGTATTCATCTGCTAAAAGGGGATTTTTTTTCCATCAAACAACAACAAAACTTGGCTATATTTACTTTATAGAAAAGCCTTAAATAAAATGTGAATACTCAAGATGGGTACTATATTTTGACTTAACACATAAATCACCAAGCATAAAAAGTTGATCAGTTAACCTGAAAGTTACATTCTAAAATGCAAATGAAACAATAAAGTACTAAGATTTAGTGTCACTTCGACAAAAAGACTAATGCGTACTATATCATGCCTAAGTTGATATATCAAGCGTCAGTCCTGAAAGCAGCACAGATGTTGTAAGGAGAGGTTAGCCATCTAGGAGCTTTAAGGCCCCAGTGATCCACTACTGACACCTCTCTAATGATGTACAGCTCTTAAAGGAAACAAGCAAGCTAATAAATGTTCCTGAACATAAGGGTTTCAAGTTGTAAGGTACAACATAATTGTGAATTGTTCACATGTTTAAGTAAACTAACAAAGTCATGTATTAATCATATCAAGTACTTACAGATTCAATGACAACTAAATTGCATCACATTCAAAACAGTAGCATCAAAGAAATGCCCCGTGAATAAATTCCACCTATGTTAATAGACTTCAGGTCGCTGTGTTTGTTGGTATGCTGAAGTAGAGCTAAGCTAGGATGAAGCGGGTGCTATCCAAGGAAAAGGCCCGGTCCTGGGCTGGCAGAGGCTGGTAATAACCGCGCAGATCTAGTGATCTGACCTTCAGTCTTTAACACAGTTGGCATGAACAGAAATGAAAATGAAAAGTGTTTTAACAGAGTAATGGACATTTTTCAGGGAAAAAAATAAAGTTGATTACTGAGAGTAGACAGAGATCTCAAACAGGCTGAGCACATTTGTCCAAAGAAAATAAAGGGTTGCAAACAGCTGCAAACCCACAGTTGAAAGTTGGTCTCGCCCTAAGGTACTTTATAAAAAATTACTATCATAGAATCTCTAAGAATATTCTAAGATTATGGCATCCCCACTAATGACACAGATTTATTTTTTATTGGTTATTTTATTTATTTACATTTCAAATGTTATCTCCCTTTCCAGTTTCCTCTCCACAAACCTCTTATCCCTTCCTCCCTACCCCCTGCTTCCAGGAGGGTGCTCCTCTGTCCACCCACTCACCCACTCCTGCCTCACCACTCTAGCATTCCCCTATGCTGGGTCGTCAAGCCTCCACAGGACCAAGGAGCTGCCCCTCCCACTTATGCCAGATAAGGCCATCCTCTGCTACATATGCAGCTGGAGCCATGGGTCAAACCATGTGTACTCTGGTTGGTGGTTTAGTCTCTGGGAGCTCTGGGGTGGGGGTGGTCTGGTTTGTTGATATTGTTGTTCTTCCTATAGGGTTGCAAACCTCTTCTGCTCCTTCAGTCTTTCCCCCAACTCCTCCATTGGGGACCCCATGCTCAGTCTGATGGTTGGCTGGGAGTTTTGTATCTGTATTGGTCAGGCTCTATTCTTAAAATCCTCTTTCAAGAATTAAAAAAAAAAACAAGCTCAAGACTAAGTTTGAAGAAAACTCACATCAAGTAACCACAATCATATTTCCTTTTATATTTCTATTTTAAAATTGCCAATAAAAATTTCTAACTAAAACTTACCAATCTTTCTGAATGAACAAACTGGCTGCATAGCCAGCTTGGCTCTGCTGTCCCTTCATCCTTGCAGCCTGGACTGCAGAGACAAGCAGGGGCTCTAGGGAAGAGACCCGGGCTCTCACTACTCGCTTGCTTACATACAGCTTCTACAAACTCACACTACCTCTTAGAAGGATACTACTACACTCACTGTGCTTGGGACAAAGAAGCTGGAAAACATGCATACTAGAAAGTAAGCTTACTGGTTTCTAAAAACTGCAGGCACATTTTGGTTCTATGCCCAGGAGACAGAAGTATTCCCAGTTTTCTGAAATTGTCAAATTGATTTCCAAAGTGGTTGTACAAGTTTGCATCCCCACCAACAATGAAGACGTGTTCCTCTTGCTCCACATCCTCACCAGCATGTGCTATCTCTTGAGTTTTTGATCTTAGCCATCCTGACAGGTGTAAGATGTAATCTCAGAGTAGTTTATATTATCATTTCTCTAATGACTAAGGACTGTGAAGATTTCTTTAAGTGCTTCTCAGCTATTTGAGATTTCTCTATTGAGAATTCTCTGTTTGGCTCTGTACCTGATTTTTAAATTGGGCTATCTGGGTTGCTGGTGTCTAACTTCTTGAGTTCTTTGTATATTTTGGCTATTAGCCCTCTGTCAGACACAGGGCTGGTGAGAGCCTTTCTGAATCTGTAGGCTGCTGATTTGTCCTTTGCCTTATAGAACCTCTGCAGGTTCATGAGGTCCTATTGTCAATTGTTGGTCTTAGCTCCACCATCCCACAAGGACACTTAATCATGTTCATAGCAGCTTTATTTGTAATAGCCAGAAACTGGAAACAACCTAGATGTCCTTCAACTGAAGAATGGCTACAGAAATGTGGTACATTTACACAATCGAGTACTAGTCAGCTATTAAAAACAATGACATCATGAATTTTGCAGGCAAATGGATGGAACTTGAGAATATCTTTCTGGGTGTTCTGACTGAGTTAAACTATTCCCAAAAGAACATGCATGGTATATATTCACTTATAAGTGGATATTAGCCATAAAACACAGGATGCCCATGCTATATCCCGCAAACCCAAATAATCTAAATAAGAACGAAGGCACAAGTAAGGATGCTCGAATCTCACTTAGAAGAGGGACTAGAATAGCCATAAGAGGCAGATGGAGGGAGAGAACTGGGAGGGAGGGGCATGGGTAGGGAAAGGGGGATTTAGATCAGTGTGAGCAGAGACAGGAGAGATGGCCATTAAAATGAATGGAAATCTGCAACTGATATGGATGATGAGGTAGGGGACATCTCCAGGACAAGACAGAGACCTGGGATAAGGGAGGCACCCAAGATTCAATGGGGGTGACCTTAGCTGTGACTCACAGCATTGGGGATATGGAACCTAAAGAGGCCACTTCCCATAGCCATACAGGAGCCCCAGTGGAACAAAAGAGACACCAATCCACCCACAAAGTTTTCAACCCAAAATTTATCCTGTCTACAAGAAATGCAGGCGCAGGGGTGGTGGGGAGAGAGAAGAGACTTTGGGAATGGCTCATCAGTAACCGGCCCAACTTGAAACCCACCCCATGGGCAAGCACCAATCCCTGCTGCTATTAATGATACTCTGTTATGCTTGCAGACATGAGTATTTTGTGCTCTGAGAGGCTCCACCAAGCAGCTGACTCAGACAGATACAGACACCCACAGTCAAACAGTGGATGGAGCATGGGGACTCTTATGGAAGAACAGAAAGAAGGATTGCAGGGGACCCTGAAGGAAATAAAAACTCTATACAAAGACCAACAGAGTCAACTAACCTGGACCCTTGGGGCTCTAAGAGACTGAACCACCATCCAAAGAACATACACAGGCTGGACCTAGTCCTCCCTGCACATATGTAGCAGATATACAGCTTGGTTTTCATGTGGGTCCTGAAAAACTGGAACTGGGAGGAGGGTAATCCCCAAAAGCTGTTGTCTGTACGGGGGATATGCTCTTCTAGCTAGGCTGCCTTATGTGGCCTCAGTGGGAGAGGAAGCACTTAGCCTTAAAGAGACTCAAAGTGCCAGGGTGGTGGGAATACCCACAGGGGACTCCATCCACTCCCAGGAGAAGGGGACTGGGAAGGACTATGGGAGGAGGTGACTAGGAGCAGGGCAGTGAGCAAGATGTAAAGTGAGTAAGGAAAAAATAAAATTAAATTTAAAAACAACTGCAGGCATGGCCCAGTTTCTACTTAACCACTTATTTCCTTTACCTATTCATAGAGCTTTTTGTTCAAAACTATTTCTAAAAAGTAAAATACTACTCACATTTTAGATCCTGTTTACCTATAAAATAAAAGTAAAAACTTTTAGTCAATTGCAGTAATTCAATATCTTCTAGCAAGGTAAGTTTCAAATGATAGCTGACCACACAGAAAGCCACTGCATGCCAGGGGAATGGCACATAACTGTTCCCAAGTGTTAGGAGTTTTGAGTCACATGAAAATCTGTGCAGTTCACCAGATTTCACAGGCTTCTCAGACCTGATGCCTGGGTTTGAGGCAGAAACCTGCTCTTCCAGTGACATGCCACCTCTGACACTGTTGTCAACCACAGAAATCTATGAGGCTCTTCACAAGGAGATGGTAACACAGACACTAACTCTGATTTAGTTCTGCTGAGCTTAAAGTGAAAATCACTCTCATGGTGGTTTCACTGTAGATGTCACTCTGTATCTATGGCCTTACTCTTATACTTGACATTTCAAGAGGAGGAGGCTCCTGAAGATAGTCAGGTTGCTGGTGGGGAGGTGGGGCATTGTTACTTCCCACTTGTCCATTTCCTCCCTTCAGAACTTCACCCAAATGTGACCAACGGTCATTCCTAGTCTTTATTGCTGCTGCATTTCATGTCAAGAGTGTGGCTTTTCCCAGACTGTGGAATGACTTGCAGGCCTCAAAACAAAAAGGCTTTGTTTCAGACATGACATCTGTTCTGAAGACCAATCCTATGATTGACATGTGCTGGTGAGCAAGGAAGGAAAGTGCAGAGAAGTCCAGGGCAGAGCAACACCCAACTAGAAGGGAAACATGGCAATCAGAAGTGTGTGTGTCCATCCATCCATCCATCCATCCATCCATCCATCCATCCATCCATCCATCCAGTGGACAAAGTAAATGAGATTTACAAGGGACCAGCGTGTATGTCTAAGAGAGTCATATCTGGCCACCTGCTGTCAGACAAGCAGAAGGTAGTGGATTCTGCGACATAGCCTATTCCTTCATTCAAATCGTCTGTTGAGCATCTGTCATATCAGGGTCTAATAGTTAAGAAAATGGACATCCCATCTGTCCCCACAGACCTCACCAGCCAGATGGAGAGACACACTGTGAGGGGCAGAGCTGAGAGCACACCTGTAACAAACAGTTACAGTAAAGCAGAGAAGAAGAGTTGAGAATGGACACTGGGGACAGGCTTCTGGGAATAGGAAGGCTTGAGGAAGGAGGAAACATTTCTGTAAGCAAGGTTTTAATGCATCCAATAAAGGAAGAGAAAAATCACACCACTTCCTCAGCAAAGCCACCAAGCTGCCTTCCAGCTGCAGAAGAATGGTGCCTTGAGTTATACGCAAGCCACAGGGCTCTGCTAGCAGACAGGCTGGATTTGGGTGCTACTTTACACTGCTGGACAATATCTGCAACAACTGGCCAATATGGTTTGAATCCATCTGTGCATGAACACCACAAGGCTGCCCTAATGTATGCACAAGCAGAGCCTCCCAGTGACACCTGTAAGCACACCCATACTTTCTAAAGGCATTCTAGCATAATAGGCCAATACCCCTTCATGCCAGGGAGATTGTGTCCCCCATTCCCCTAAGTGCTCTGCCACTATCACCTGTTCCTGGATGTATCTGGTCTTTCCAACCATCCTCACACTTCTGTTAATCAGCTTTCCAGACCTTGAGCATCAGCAGTTGTAACAGGCCTCACGCTGTCAAGCCCCATGGGCCGCTTCACTTCAGTATCAAATGCATTTTTGTTCTTCCAGAGACTGGAGCGAAGAGTGCTGGCCCCTGGTTTTATTTCTAGAGTAAATAAACTGGCTCTAAGACAGTATCAAACAAGTGCAAGGTCTAGAAAGAGCCAAACAGCTGAGGGGACATTTGGGGGAACTGTAACATCTATGAAATGCAGAAAGACCAGTGAAGGAGCCACAGCGACATGAGGACTGCAAGGTGGACAACCTGTTGGGAGTCAAGACACAGTAGGGTTGGTAAAAGGGCCAACTGGGTTACCAGAATTCTAAGAGGACTGAGTTCCAAAGGCCATGGGCACTGTTCCTGATACTGTCCCCTCTGCTTGGATATGGACAGGACTTATGAAGATGACAGTTTATCACTCCTGTTATTATGCTAAGTTATCCAGGAAACATGAAGGGGTTAGGCATGTGTAATTAAGGTGATTCTGTTTATCAAAGAACAGCCTGGATGGGCCCAGCACAACCCTGCGATGTTATTCGCTGATTTCGAGACAGGTTCTGCTGTTGCTTACACTGGCTTACCATTTACTACTTATCCCAGGATGACCATGTTCTTGGGTGAGCCTGAAGTCTCCGCTTCTTAAGGTAAACTCTTCAAAAGAGGACTTAAACCCTCCCTGAATTTAGAGACTTAAAGCAACAGAAAACATTCCCTGCCTGTCCCTGCTGTCACCATGCTGTGAGCTGCACATGACAAGAACATCTTAGAAGCACATGGAAGTGAGAGCAGCTAAAACCTCAAACTGCCTTGCAGGAACCCCGAGTCCTACCAAAGACTGTAGCCCACTGACAGCTTCATCCTAGGGCTCAACAGAGAACCAAGCTAAGCAGTGCCTAGACTTCTGACACCCAGACACTGGAATAATAACCACACACCATTCTGATCACTGAATGTGTAACAATGTGCTAGAGAACAACAGAAGGCTAATCTGTTAAACTGGGACCCAACTTTCCTAAGAGTCAAGGCGTTCACTCTAAGCTGTCAGGTCCTGCCACATGTGTTAAGACTTATGGGAATTGGCTCTCTGCATCTGTGTCCATTTTGGCTGCTGGGCACAGCTTCTCAGAGGACAGTTATGCTAGGCTCCTATCTGCAGCATAACAGACTATCATTAATAGTGTCAGGGATTAGTTCTTGCTCATGGGATGGGGCTCAATTTGGGCCAGTCATTTTAGTCATTGGTGGCCATTTCCTCTGTCTCTGCTCCATCTTTGTTCCTGCACATCTTGTAGGCAGAACAAAGTTTGGTTTTGTGGGTGGGCTGCTGTCCTTATCACTCCACCAGGAATCCTGCCTGGGCATAGGCAGCGGCTACTGCAGATGCCGTAGCTCCCACTGCTAGGAGTCTTAGCTAAAATCACCCTCATAGACTCCCTGGGGCATCTCTCAGCCCACCCCCATCCCAGGTCACTGGCACATCCTAGACATGCAAACCAACACCCACTGCTGATTTCCACCCTGTTTACCCCACACTCATACCCTCCCCGTCCCTTCTCCTGCCCAGAAAATTGGGACTAGTTCTACCTCAAGACTCAGCTGTTCCACTCCTGGGCATATATCCAAAAGATGCTTCACCATCCTACAAGGATACTTGTTCCACTATGTTCATAGCAGCTTTATTTGTAATAGCCAGAAACTGGAAACAACCAAGATGTCCCTCAACTGAAGAGTAGATAAAGAAAGCATGGTTCATTTACACAATTTTATATTACTCAGCTATTAAAAACAAAGACATCATGAATTTTGCAGGCAAATGGATGGAACTAGAAAATATTATCCTGAGTGATGTAACCTAAAAGGACAGGCATGGTATATAACTGGTATATTAACCGTAAAGTACAGGATACCCACGCAACAATCTACAGAGCCAAAGAAGTCAAACAACAAGGAGGGCTTCAGGGAGGATGGCTGAATCATTCTCAGAACAGGAAATAAAACAGATGAAGGATCTAGAGAAAGGACCCAAGGAGCTGAAGGGTTTGCAGCCCCTTAGGACATACAAGAATATGAACTAACTAGTACCCTCAGAGCTCCCAGGGACTAAACCACCAATCAAAGAGTACACATGGGGGGATTCCTGGCTCCAGCAGCATATGTAGCAGAGGATGCCTAAGTTGATCATCAATGGGAGGAGAGGACCTTGGCCCTGTGAAGGTTCTATGCCCCAGTGTAGGGGAATGCCAGGGCCAGTAAGCAGGAGGGGGAGGGATGGTGAGCAGTGGGAGAGGGGAGGGAACAGGGGATTGCTTTAGTTTTTTTTTTTTAATTTCCTTTTCTTTCTTTTTTTTTTTTGGAGGGGAACCTGGGAAAGGAGATACTGTAAATAAAGAAAACATCTAATTAAAAGAAAAAAGAAAAAAATTCTTAATTTCTAAAGTTAAAAAGAAAAAAATAGATATTGGAAGTGGATGAAGGGTTATGGACACTCTTAAATCCCTATCCCCTGAATTATGCTGAAGTGCCATGAAGTCACTGTTGTGTCTGTTTTGTCAAAAAGGTAATGGTTATAGCATGGTTGTCTAATAATCTATCCAACATCTATTAATTGATAAGTTTGTCAAGTAACTAAAAGTGAACGTTTAAGATACCATCTAATCACCAGGATGAGAGCTATTACTTGCCTGGATACTCTCTTGTGTACTTGTACCCATCGCCAGGCGATGCAAATCCGATGCCTGCTGAGTTGAGGCAGGGTTAGAAGCTGGCACATCTGGCAGAGTGAGAGCAACTCTGAGACAGAGTCAGGCATGGGGAGATCTGCCACCTGGACTTGAGAGGTAAACAGCCAGATGGCAGACAGAATAAACAGGTTAAACAAGTTACAAGCTAGCAGGAAAAGGCCTGGCTATGGTGTAGGCACTGCTCTTTAGTAAGAAAGCTTTTGAGATGTTATTTTGGGGAGCAGGTACAAAAGCTTAAGGTTACAATCCCTAGCACAAGTTTGAACCAAGAATCCTAATCAGCAACGCATCCCACTCTGGAGCATAATTCCTAACTCAGCAGACAAGCAAGCCCACAGAAGCTCTGACAGTATCTGTTCCCATCCCCACCACAAATCAAACAAAACAACAAACACCACAGAAGCACAACAGTCTGATTTATCTTCTAAAACTACTGGGCTGATTTTTAAGCTTTTTAAAATTTTAGGCATTCCACTTTTAGGAAAACAAAACTTTTAAATTATTGACATAAAAATCTTCATGCCATGGCTTGCCCATTGCTAAGACCCATCTCTGCCTGTGCCCACAGCTCTGCCCTCTGCAACCAAATCCTAAGACAACTACTCCCTCCTGATCACCGGGCCCTTTCCTCCCCACCTCTCCCGCCCTATCTTATGACAGACAGACAGACCGAGACAGAGACACACACACATACCCTAAATTTGGTTCATGTTCTTGTTGCCAAAGAAACCTCTTTGCTCAGGGCAACTTACCCCACCCCCATTTTAGCCATCCTTTCTTTTCAGAGAGGGTTCAAACAAATGTCTGTGCGGGAGATTTCAGAGCGTACACTGGGGAAGGCTCTGCCTTGATGGCAGTGTTTGCACAGCAAGCACTTGATTACTAGGTTCTATGTGACCCAGGAGTCACCTGAAGCAGACACTGAAACTTTATAGTTCATCTTTCATTCTCATACTGTTTGTACCAGAGGAGATAGGAGCCCAAGCACTTCCCATCCCGCTGCCTTAGAGACCTGGGCCTGACTTAAAAATTTGAAACATTTTTAAAAACCTAAACATTAACAAGCATTGTCATAAAAATATGAAGGTTTGCTGGGTGGTGGTGGTGCACGCCTTTGATCCCAGCACTTGGGAAGCAGAGGCAGGCAGATTTCTGAGTTCAAGGCCAGCCTAGTCTACAGAGTGAGATCCATGAGAGTCAGGGCTATACAGAGAAGCCCTGTCTCAAAAACAAAACAAAACAAAAAATGAAGGTTTTTATTTAAAAAAGCATCCCCACCTATCTCCATTTCCTAACTACCTTCCACCTCATTAGGGGCTCGTTCAACACACTGATACTTCTTACTTTGCACATCGTACTGTGTGAGGGGTGCTTGCACTGCTGGAGACAGCATCTAGTGATGTGGGGTGAGCACTGACGAGCTACAGCACCCTGCTTCCTTATGGCACGTTAGGGACCCCAATGAGAGACTGACCCCGATCAGAAGTGTAAGACAACTGAAACCACACACTTCCCAAATGTGTTTGTAAAAAGCTAAACAAGCTGAAAGAGGTATATCCCCAAGACAAAGATGGCGTACACAGTCAGTACAGTTAAAAGCAGGCAAGCTTCAGAGAACTAAATTGTAGGATGTTTACTTTTGACTTGGTAGCCAACTGGAAACTATTCCCTCCCTTAGGAATAGAAAACACAAACACATTGCTAAACCAAATACTTAGATGTGTGCTCCATAAACAGAGTCCTCATTAGATGTACACAGTGCAAGACTGAAGCCAACGCTCAATTGAAGGCTGTGACAGGGTTGGGAGGCAAGCACTGTGACAGTCAGTATGTCTGCACCGAGGCTGACCCACTCATCAGTGACACTACAGACTGTGGGGGTTGTTCCAGTAAAGTCAGGGGAACATCTGTTAAGTGCGTTATTCCTGCTCATGTGCCCCCTGCTATTGAGTGTTTGGACTAACTGTAAAATGTGGGACTGAACTCATTCCTCCCGTGCACCATGTCCCTCAGGGACTACAGGAACAAGATTCAAGTCTACCTCCAACAGCGCCAGGTTTATAAACTTCTTTTATGTCTTTGATAAAACACTGTATTTTAAATTGGGTGGACCAGAAGGTGGTAGTGGATCTGGGAGAAGTTGGAGGACAGAGGATGAATGTGATCAAAACATACTGTACGAAAGTCTTAAAGAATTAATAGAAAAAAAAAGAATTAATAGAAGTATCATCTTCAATTGCCTCCACACCTTGTAGGAAAATGAGAGTAAATATTTAACATTTTTGTAACGTCATCTCAATGCCTGAACATTTGAGAACAAATCTAATGCATTTTTGTACTCTATATTACTACAATACTAAAACAAACAATAAATATTCTTAATATTTAATTATAACCAACTTTGGCCTGGAAGTCTACAGCAGAAGAACACATGTATAAATACGTTTACTAAAGATAAGCTTAATTAAACATAATAAATATTAAATTATAATACTTAAAATAAGAATATTTAATTGATATAGTATGTATCAATTCCTAGCTATGCTGGGAATTTAGCTCTAGGTTCACCCTACAAAGGAAGAAAAGCAAAAAAAAACAAAAACAAAAAAAAAACCAGTACTTGTGACTAACAGTAACAGTAAACCTTATTTCACATGTCAAATCTGAGAAAAATCACTTCTGGACAGGACATGGACCAGAACCACAGAGATCATGTTAAACATGTCATACACTCTTCTATCAACAGGGATGGGGACAGAGGGACAAGACACAGACATTTACATGTAAGATCATTACAAACAATCTAGCTCCAGTCAATAGTTAGATCCTGTACTGAAGCCCTCCACACTCTAAGTATCAACCTAGTACCTATTAACCAGTGGGCAATTCTGAATACACTACTCTGAGGAATGCGTCAGAGAAGTGGAACAGCTAGAAATGATCCATAAAGAACTGTGAAACAAAACCACCAAGCAGGAGCAGCAGCATCTCTAGATTGAGTAACTTAGAAGAAAAGACACCAAGTAGCCACAATGTAGGTTTCACATTTAGATAAAGTTTTTACTTTATTTAGGACACACCCCTCTAAGTACACTTGTACAGATGCGAAAAGTATGCTAAAGTGTTGAGTAATTACTACAGGTCCTATAGACCCTAGAACTCATTACAGAAATAAAATCTGAAGAGTCATTCTCCTTTTAAAATTACAACTTTTAAAAAATTTGAGTAAGTTTCCACTTAAGATTAGAAAATAAAAAGGCTCTAAAAGAGGATCCCATTGCCCATTGATGCCTTTTACCGAAACTTCCCACTACACCAAGGTCAGAGACGCCTCCGTACCTTCAGGGCAGTAACAGAGCAGGGAGAGCAGCCATAGCAATCAGGCTATGCCCGATTCAGAGTGTATATGGATGAAGCCATCTCACATCACAGCCTCCCTCTTGAATGTCAAGTTACTCTCAAGAGAAGACTGTAAGCACTGCAGCCCACAATAGGCAGGGCTACCTAACCCATGCTCTGGATGGAATGCAGGTGAAGACTGTGCCCACCAGGCGCAGGGCATGCTGCTGAATGAGGAAGACCTCGATGGCCTTGGTTCTTGATAGTTTGCTTGGGTGCAGGTGACCTCCACATGCTAAGCTTTGGTTCTGATTCTTCATCCATGTTTAAGCTCTACAAAGTATGAATAATGCTTTCATCAGCCTTTGAGATTTGTGTTCCATATATAATATATCAAAAGTTTACTTGATAATGCTATTTCTAACCAAGTAAAGACTGCATTTCACTTTGCTGAGGGATCCTGAGTCACAAAAGAGAGACAGTTATTAATGGATAAAGGTTTCAGAGTGTCATGCAGAGAGTAGAGGATGAAGAGACAACCACCAGATATTCTACAGTGAATTATTACAGGCAGGAATACAATTGTACAACAGTGAGCTACAAGCTTACTGATAGAGGCAGAACTCAACATTTAAGTTGAAAAGTATTTTATTACTGAAAGTCAGACCAAGTACAGCCAGTCCTATACAGGATCCCATTAACTAACTCTTAAACTTACCTGTGAGATAGGTGTCCCACTTAAGAGCTTCGTAACATACTGCTGCTATATTTTGTTATACCCTAATTTGTCTTTTGAAATAACAATTTATTAAAAAACAGAAACTAAAAGTTTGTCAAATACAATTCATTAAAGTATTTTGTATATTATTACTTGAAAAGAGAAGTGAAGCAACATGTGCCACGCTCAGTAACTGAGCATCAGTTCTGAGGTGGGAATAGTAACCTCCACTGACCAAGCCTCACACAGGAAGACAACTGAAGCCCAGAGAGCCTAAGTGGTTTGCAAAGATCCTGTTGAGGACTGAAAGTAGACCAGGTTTTCCCAGGCAAAGGCTGTCATTTGTCTCTGAGAACTCATCAAGTCCCCTGGACTCTGCACATCATCCCCTTGTTTCCCTGTTGTCCTCATCTTTCCTTTTGAAAACTGCATGCAGTCCTTGTGCTCAGTCGCTTTGCAGTGTATTATAACACGATCACCAGTGCTGTCTGTCGCCAAACCCTAAATCCCGTGCTTTCTTACCCCTGGATTTGTGATCACACATTTCCTTCTTTTTCACTAAAACATGTCAAAAGTAGCTTCTCCCATCAACTACATTTCTATCTCCTGCAGAAAGTTTTCTTGGGCTAAAAGGAAAAAAAGAAGTGATTCTGTTCAACAAGTCCAAAGAGAACAAGCACCTGCCCTTGAGCCTCTCCTTTGGCCCATGGTCCTTGTTAAGCTGACTGCTACCTATGTGGGTGACGTATGAAGCGTCTGCTGGCATGTTACATTTAACTTCTCTCATATAATCAGTGCCTTATACAATGCCACGCAGAACCTAATGTAGTTTAATTTTCTTACATGATCTAAATATACACTTTTATAATTTTATATAAAAATCAATGAAATAAAGCTGCTTCTCCAGTTTAGCCTGCTTGCCTCATGAACATGTCCTTACAGTGGAGGAAGGGCTCACAGAAGTCCACTAGGTAGGCCAGGCTTCCACTCTAGGTCATATGTGCAGGAAAAGGACTTTGAGCTCTGTCCACAGGATGATAGCAACAGTCCTTCTTACATCTTAAGCCTGATGGTTCCTGATATGTCTCTGGAAGTCTGTACAAGCTGTGAACAGGTTTGTCTAAAAGGCTATTGCCTTTTGAACTGAAGCCATAGAGAGATCTAAAACTGAGCCACTAAGTCCTCCAAATTCCACCCCCCCACACACACAAAGAGTCTTAAATATAGACATTTATTCTATTTTAGAGCTCAGATTTCACAAGAAAAGTAATAATAAAAATGACTACTCTCCTTGCCTACTTCTATGTTATCTCTTTGACATGTATAGACAGGGACACAGGACATTTTGGTTAAACTAGCCACATGTTTTTACTACATCTGCAGAGAAATGTTATGGCCAACAATCCTCCTGACTTGTTTCTACTCCCTAAAGGGATGGCCGCATCCAACACAACCAAGCTGGCTCGCACTCACAGCTGAGTCAGATTTTCAGAAAGTAATCTGAATTGACTCAGTGCCATGGATTCACCCTACATCAGTTTATTAGAATAAAAGGAAACACACCATGAAGAATGTCAGCACAGGTGTTGCTGTTTGTTCTGCAGTCAATGAACCTAGAAAAGTGTCAGCAAGGATGAGACACAGAAAAGCAAGTCTAGGCATGATGCAGATACTACTGTCCATCTTAAATATGGAAGCACTACAAAGCTATCAAAACATCAAACTAACAAGCTTCATTGAAAATCAAAATGTTGAGATTCCGAGTTTCTACACATCATGTGCTAAAGTCTTTATAAAAATAATTTTACTAGTACTGTAATGAATTCATGAGACAATGGCTACTTTAAGGGTAATCATCAGAGGAAATGACTATCGAATAATAAAAGCACTGTACTACACCTCCTTGGAATATGTGAGACCCTGGGTTCAAATCCCCAGAACTATAGAAGCAAGCAAGCAAGCAAACACCATCCTGGGACACACGAGCATTGAGAAACACAGGTCTGTGCCTCCTACCATTTTTGCTTCTCAAATTATATATACAAATCTGACTTCATAAAGTCTCCAAATGAATTATCATTCAATTATAGACTAATTATCTTCAATTATAGACTATCTATATACCCAAAAAACCGCACTGAAATTAGGCCGATTTTTCCTGCAAATTTTTAATGTCTTTGAGTTAGCATTACCAGTCTGGTAATATTACGGAAAAGAATGAAGAATCCAAAAGAAGAAATTTCTGCTTCCTATTCTTTTAGATTTTCTATTGCAGGATAGGTTACATAGTTTGTAGGACTCCAGGTCCTATAACACCAGAGCTTTCATTTAAAAATTAAGAATTATCCAGAGCCCATCACAGACTGGGTCGTTTGTACAGATCACAGACCCATGGAGCAGGCCTCTTCTTTGTCTTTTGTGACCTTGACTTCATTTGATTACCTCCCCTCTCAAACACTTACTTCCTCTAAGGCAGTGGTTCTTAACCTGTGGGTCGTGAGCCCTTTGGGGGGTTAGATGACCCCTTCACAGGGCTCATCTAAGACCATTGGAAAGCACGGATGTTTATATTACGAATCATAACAGTAGTAAAACTACAGTTATAAAGTAGCATGAAGAAGAACTGTATTTAAAGGGTTGCAGTGTCAGGAAGGCTGAGGTCTCTATCTGCCTTGCCAATCTTCCAATGTGACTCACTGGCAGACACCTCAATTACAATTGCTGCTTCTACCTTCATATCAAACAAATAAAAGGAGGAATGAGGTCTGAACAAGATAAAAAGCAGGGCCCACAGCTTAGAACAGTATTTCCCAATAACACCAGAGTTCTGAGACTCTAACGCAGACACACAGTAGGAATGGCATGTGAGAGCCCAGGGCACTGCAGTATGGCTGCCTAGCACTGTTCTGTAAAGGTGAGGGGAGGCAGGTAGACAAGTGCCTTGCATGTAACCCATTCATCACAGGCAGTTTAGACCTGTAAGAGCACAAAGCCAGTACACTGTTTACTTTTTCTGTAACTATTTGCCACAAGTGCTGTGATAGGCAAGTAAAAATATATAAAAGCAGAGATCCAGAAGCCTACATTATTAACAAATTAAGAAGCATTATTTGACTTTAATTTGCTAAATTATGGGAGCCACCAGAGAGGGCCTAGCATGTGAAAGGAGATGTTATTCTCAGCTGCAATAATTTCTTCTCACTTTCTCTTTATTAAAGTTTTTCATACAGTGTATTTTAATCCTGTTTTCCCTTCCCAGATCTACCCAACTTTCTGTTCTCTCTTTTTCAAAAGAAACAAAAAGAAAAAAATCCACTAAACAAACAGTCTAGGACCAGTAAGACAAACAAAACAAAACATCTCCACAAAAATATCATTAAGTCTATTTCATGTTGGCCAATTACTCCTGAGCATCAGGTCTGCCCCAGAGTGTGGTTAAAACACCAAGTGACACTCCATTGGAGAGAATCAATTTTTCCTTAGCCAGTGGGTATCAACTGCAGATAGGTTCTTGGTCAGGGCTGAGATGCATTTATTATTTTTGAGGTAAGAGAATCACTGGAACAATGTAATCATTAAGAAGAGTCAATGGCTGATAGGTTATGGGAAAAGAGCACAAGACACCACAGAAGCAGAGGTTACACTAAAAACAACCTTCAGGAATGGCGGAGGTGGCCCACTCCATACAACCTGTTCATGCAGACAACAGTACTTGAGTTTGATCCCTGCAATCCCAGCACTGGGAAGGCAGAAGTGGCAGAGTCCCCAAGGCTCCCTGGCCAGCCAGTCTAGTCCAGTTAGCAAGCCTCACATTCCAGTAAGATATCCTGCCTCAAAAACCAAGGTGGGCAACATCCTGAAAATGTCACCAAGGTCACTCTGTACACACACATGTGCCATTTACACAGATATAATTTTCAAGCCTAAGTATAATCATAATATTAATCTGCTCCTTCTTTTATAAATTTGATTTAAAATTTTATATAAAAGGATAATATACTTAATCTTTAATACCTTACTAGAAATTTAGTATATGTAACTAGTCTGTTTATAGCAAACACATAGCTTTATTTCTTAAAAATTGTAGGAATTTTCAGCATTTTTCTTTTCCTATTATCTGCACCTATTTTAATAGATACCAGAAAATTTAATTTATGTAAAGACATGCTAGTTTTATTATTTCATTACAATTATCAATCTGTTTAAATCAAAACCAAATGAGCTATATTGGAAAGTATATGGTTGGCCTTAAAAATATATGTACAAGTAACACCATGCAAAGTGAACATGTCATATTTAGGAGTATCCATAGATATAAATGTATATAACCATAATTAATAAAAAGAGGCAATGAATTTGAAGGAGAACAGGGAGGAAGGGGCATGGGGAAAGTTTGGAGGGAGGAAAGGGAAGGGAGAAAATTTGTAACTAAACTATAGTCTCAAAAACAAAAAAGTCAAAGTTTTACAGTAATTCTTTGAAAACTAAAATTAATTTAATAACAATTCATATATTTTATCTTCATTATGCATGCATACATTGGTTCCCATGGAGGCCAGGCACTGGAACAACAGGTGCTCATGAGCAGTATCATGTGGGGTCCAAGAGCTCAAGACAGTCCTCTGAAGAGCAGGAGGCACTCTGAAATCCTGAACCACTCACTATCCTGTCTCGGACTATCTTTTACAGGAAGACATGACCAGCAGAGCCTACGGACTTGAATTCTCTCATGTCAGATGGAAGATGACCAGCCCAGGGACTCAGACTCTAACAATGAGCTTTATATGGTTTTGTCTTAGAACAAAGTGCTATTTTTAGATGCATAAAATAGAAGAGAGCCATGCTAACTCCAGTTTCTCTGAGCAAGCAGCCATGCTGGTGTTGCTTACGAGCAGCTTGTTACCACTCCCTCACAGGAGGTTATTACTGGCTTCTATGATAAAACCAGGTAACAGTCACAAAGCACTCAGTGGGAGCGATCTAAACATTTCTCATTTTTAATAATCTCTCCCCTTATGTCTTTCTGTCTCTGTCTCTGTCTCTCTCTCTTTGTATGTGTTTTGTTTATGTATGTATTTATTAGTTAAGTATAGTAGTTCTCAAAACATGTCCTGGAAAAACAATTTTGATAACACCTTGTAGACTTGATCATCTTTGCATGGCTACAGGCCTCATTCCAGACCTTCAGAACCAGAAATGAGTGAACAGAGCCAATGAGTGAACAGCCTTCTAGGTGGTTCTCATACAATTTTTAAAACCAGTGGCATAGCATGTCTTAAAAATGTATCAAGTTTCTTGAATTTTGTATTAACAGTATCTACAGATAGATAAATTGCACAATTTAAAATCAATTTAAGAGAAACTAGAGCCAGGCAGTGGTGGCACATGCCTTTAATCCTAGCACTTAGGAGGCAGAGGCAGGCGGATTTCTGAGTTCGAAACCAGCCTGATCTACAGAGTGAGTTCCAGGACAGCCAGGGACACAGAGAAACCCTGTCTAGAAAAACCAAAAAAAAAAAAAAAAAAAAAAAAAAAAAAAAAAAAAAAAAAAAAAAAAAAAAAAGAGAAAGAAGAAATCAATCATACAAATGCCCTAAACATTTTCAGCAACATGATGAACATAGGAGGATTTATCACAGGATGTACAGTCCTTACTGACATGCCAAGAAGCTAGAATACAGAGATGAAAAGATGGTCTGGTGTAATAACCACATGTCTATCAAGGCAGGAATCAGAGTAAGCACAGTCTACCCAGGGAGAACATGTGAGAGCAGAATGCTGGGTGCTGTCTACCACAGTCTGGTGGCCAGCAGTACACAGCATGCAGCAGGTCTGATGACCATTGCCATGAGTGTGTGTACCTTCATGTTCCTATCTCTACAGCTCTAAATTCACCTTCCCTGCTTGCTTCCCCATTAGCATATTTCCTACTGGATGAGCCACATTCAGTTGTTAGAACCATGTCGGTTCACCTCCATCCATCTTTCCTTGGTTTTGAAACTACATATTCTTTGTTCCATCACTAGTTTGACTTCTGCAATGTTTTTGAACAGAGAACTTTCTAGGTCCATTTGAAAATGAAGAGACATATCTACTTTAATTCCAATGAGACCTTAGGGAGGCGCCTCCAGTCACACACCCAGAGCAGCTTTCCTGGCTTCAGCAATGGAAGGTAAGAAACCAGAAAGTGCTGGTATACTGTTTTAATCATTGTAAACTATAGCCAGTAACTTTAGTTCTTTGTGGGTTTTCATTCTCACAGGAATTGAACTTTCTATTTTTATTACAATATTTTATTGCTAAATAACTTAGAGATTTAGTAACAGTTAATTTTTAAGGAAACCTAAAACAATGAACTATAAAAAACTGACCTAACTTGGAATCAAAGTTTGTCAAACTCCAACTAACCAAGCAACTAATAACCAAAAAAACAAATCTACCAACGGATAACCAAGGGCTACATAGTCAACACATTCAGCTGTGAGAACCACATTGCTTTTGCCAATTAAAAACAATAATCTTAATTTTTTGTAATCCTTTTCAAAACAATGTCAAAAAGTTCTTGACTTTGAGAGCCATAAAAAACAATCTAAGAGAGGGATTTGGTCATTAAACATTAATTTGTTGACTTTTGCTTTAAACAGTTGTACAAAAAATTAAACACAATACGGAAAACTTCACTTTTTGAATTGAAAATTTTAATTAAAAGACACATTATATACTGCAGAAGAAAAAGCTGTAATATGTATGACCAAAAATAAAGATCAGTTCCTACTTAAAATGAAGTCTGGAAAATATGCTGATATCAATCAAAGATGTAACCCAGAAGTGGTTTAGGTGCTGTAATACCAACCTGTTTCCAAGACAGGCCCATTGGTGTAACAGTGACGTAACTACTCTAGCAGCGACCAACCACGGATTGGATGTGAGGCATGTTCCATGAAAGCGAGTGCTGGTTAAAGGTAGAGAGGACATAATGCATATGATAGAATCTACAGCTGTTACTTTGCTAAAAGGATATGTAGTTAAACTTCTAAAAAACGTAAAATAATAAAAGGTGCTTTACAGACTACTGCAGCTCCCAGTCTCAGGCAGTGAGTGATAGTCATCGGTGGAGATTCAGAACCCAGACTAATGGCTGAAAATCAGAAACTGCTCAGTGTGTAGTATTAAACGGGGTGTCTATGTAATTGACTCAGAGGCACAGGGAACACAGAGAAGAGGGAAAAGAGGGGGTGTAAAAGATAGAAGGTGGGGAGGAATTGTCTTACACACTATCTTCTGGACCTGACATGTCCACTGCAATCAACAACACATAGCAGATGTGACAGCTTGTACAAGACCTACAGACAGCAAGAGTCAACAGGCATGGGAGAGGTATGAAGAAAATGGGACACATGGGGAGTGTGGTTTAGTGGAAGAAAGAAAGACTAGCACAGAAAGGGGGAGTAGAAACCACAGCTTTATTTTTATTATATTTGTGTGTTTATATGTGTGTAAGAGAGAGAGACAGAGACATAGAGACACAGACAGACAGACACAGACATATTTCCATGCTGTGGCCACAGTGAGGTTAATGTTGAAAGTCTGTCCTTGGAGGCTCTTGCACTTTGCTTCATTGAAGCAAACCAGGACCCGCTGTTCTGACTCTTCTTGCTCTGGAGAATCCTGCCGCCACCTCCCAAGGCTGGAACTGCATGTCCGCTGTCACCCTTACTGGACATTTACATGGGTCCTGGACACCTGAACTCTAACCCTCACACTTACACAACAAGCATGCTAACGACCAAGTCGAGTCATCTCCCCAGCACCCAAACCAGATCTTTAAAAGAAACTTGATTCTGCTTTTAATGACAGTTACTGTAGTGGGTGGAATGAGAATGCCCCCCCGACCCCCAGTCTCATAAACTTGAAAGCTTGGTCCACCCAGATGATGGAAGTGTAAGAAGGATTAGGAGGTGTGGCTTTGGTCAATTAGCTCTCTCTGCCTTGTCCTTGTGGATCAAGATGGAAGCTCTATGATATTGCTCTCTGTCTGCCTACCTGTTGCCATACACCTCACCATGATGACGAACTTTAACCCTCTGAAACCATAAACCCAAATTAAACACTTTCTTTTATTAGTTACATTGTCATGGTGTTTTATTACAAAAACAAAAAAGTAACTAAGACAGTCACAGAATTAATAAGAATCACTATCACATATGGCTATATAACCTAACTAGATACACTGGACAAAATTATCTTTTTTCTATTTATTTATCTATTTATTTATTTATTTATTTATTTATTTATTCACTTTACATTGTGCACCCCTCCCCCAGTCCCACCCTCACAAACCCCTTCCCCTATTACCTCCTCCTCCTCTCCTCAGAGAAGGGGACACACTCAGTGGGTATACTCCCACTTTGGCACATCAAGTCACAGCAGGAGTGTGTCCTCTTCCACTGAGGCCAGACAAGGCTGGGGAAGGGGATCCAAGGGGAAGGCAACAGGCAACAATTAGAATGGACAGCCTCCATTCCACTTGTTAGGGGACCCACATGAAGATCAGGCTGTGCATCTGCTACAAATGTGTAGGTGACCTAGGTCCAACTCCTGCATGCTCTTTGGGTACTGTATAGTAACTAGTGAGAAAGGGAAAAAAGAATATTTGAGGTTTTTTAAATATAGACTTATTTACTCTTTATGTACATTAGTAGTTTGCCTGCACATATGTTTGTGCACCATTTGCATACACAGTGTCTAGGAAAGTCAGAAGAGGGAGTTAGATCCCTGGAACTGGAGTTACAGATAGCTGTAAACCACCATGTGGGTGCTAGGAATCAAGCCTGGGTCCTCTGCAAGATCAAGTGCTTTGACCCACTGACCTATCTCTCCAGACCCAAGAAGTACTCTTACTCTACAAGAGAGACATTTCCTCTGTAGAGGTCCAGAGATCCTGACAGTCCACCTATATGTCTGTCCCAGGTACAGAATCTGAATTTGAATGCACAATAATTTCACATGTTTAGGAACAGAGAAAAATCTACTTAATTACCATATGTTGACAAAGTGAAATTATACTCACAACCAGAAACCAAGGCCAACTAGCTGAGAGCAGAGAAGGGAGAGAGTGTGTTTAGCAGGCAGGGCCTCAGCATCAAACCCCAGACCAGACCAGACCAGACCAGATCAGACCAGACCAGACCAGACCAAACTAGAGCAAAGCAAACCAGAGCAAAGATAGTAACTCTCACTTTTTATTTTCTGTCTGAAGGAGTTTTGAATGGTTCAAAGGTCACAACTTGGGCAAACCTTTCTGAATCTTTCCTTCTCCTCACACAGCTTATGGTTTGAGTTTTGCTGGTTTCTCATTTGTCCTACACAGGACAGGGTGTACATCTTCTGTCCTCACAGACACAGACCATAGCCCTCAACTTACCACCTATTCAAACTGTACATATCCACAGGGACCCCAGTTAAATTCTTCTACTTCTTCCCCTACTCTTTTTGAAATTGTATCCCATCCTTTAATTTCCCCAGAATCTACTTCTAATGAGTTAGCATGAATGGCTAGCTATATAATAATCCATGCTGCAACAAAGTCATGGTATTCTCTAAGTGTCTCACCACCATCTCAGGCTAAAACACTATTACAAGCTTAATGCATATGTAATAATTAATTATTAAACATATTTATTTATGAAAACACAGTTTGGCTGTTAAAGGTAAATCTGAATTAAAGATAAAACTTCAAAAGAAGAAAATCACAATTAAATAAACTTGAACATTTAATTTTAAAAAGTGTACCCTCTTATAAATGACAGCCCGAAATCAGATGAAATTCTATAAACTGCAAAGCATGACCATGCTTATTTTACTGTTGCTCTTCCCCAAAATTGTAATGAAGTAATAAACTGTCCTGATTTTAGTTCAACTTGTGGTCTAGAGATAGGATTGAATCATCACTGATGGCTACAAACTGTTTAATCCACTCAGTAGCCCACTCTTCCTAAGGCACTTATTTCATCTCTATAGAAAATTTCTCAAAGATCCAACTTTGCAAGACAGTGTTGCGGGGCAGGCAAAGTTGTCCTGTAATCCTGAAAGCCAGCGCTTCTAGCTATACTCTGTGGTCACAGTTTTCTCCTTGGGTACCCTGCCTATGTCTGGGCTTAGGATACAACTCTCCATCTTTCATTCCATCCCTAACAAAATCTGATGAGCATTTATTTAAATTTATTAGTGTTGGAGAGGAACTAGGTTCATCACTTCACATAAAGAAGCTCATTTCCAGGTGTGGTGACTGTGCTAACTAAAGGCAAGTACATAATGATGAAATTTATTAACAGCCTTCATATAAAGTACACAGGAAATGCTATTCTTGCAATAAAGATCATGCCACTCTAGGAGAGGCGTACTGTATATGCATGCACAGATAGGAAAAGCATCATGAGGCAAGGTCACACTTACAAACACTGATCAGGAGCATCCAAGGAGGCCAAGCGAGAACAGAAGACAGTTTTCCATAAGGTGAAGGAACTTTGTTAGCACACATGCTAATCAACGTACAGTCACTCACTGAATAAGCTAATGAGTACTTACTCGTGGGAAACAGAACTAAGCAATGCTCGTATATACCTGAAATATTGGAAGTCAAACCCATTACTGTCCTCTAGCACCCCAGTATTTAAACTTAATAGAAGAGACGATCACTAACTTCTGCCACAGTGTCTTTGCATTACTATTTCTTATCTAGTTAACCCTTCCACATGCTATAAAACTCTACCCCATAGCTATCTCCATGCATGCCCACTCCATCTTCACTGCCACCAGACTAGCTTAAGCCCATTGCCTCTATCTTGGCTGCACTACGAAGCTCACCTGGGTCAGAGCATTACACAACCACTAGAATGAGTAGTAACTTGCTCAACAACACAGTTCTTACAGTTTTATATCTGGCTTCCTTCACGTAAGTGAGTATATCCTGCATGTTGCTATTTATATAAAGTTCCGCACGGGCACACCGGGGATGTGTTGGAACCCAGGCACCATGTTTCCTTGATGGATGTGGGGCAAGGCTGGCAGGAAGAAGAGAAAGATGAGGAGTTTGAGTCTCTGGTGATGCTTCCGAATGTGATCAATTGTGATGAACCTTGAGGCTCCACTTCCAGTGTGCTCAGTGCTCGGCATGCACAGCAAGCTCTAGTAAAGTTTAGGAAAAATACAAAGCTGGCAGCCACTGTCTTCTTTCTGCCCCTACCTGTGTAAGACAAATGACAAATAACAAATATCTACCAGACACCCTCATCTCTTGTGTCTGAAAATCTTTGGTCTTGAGTATATCTTGTCCTCCCTTACCCTTTGGGGCCTTCCCATTCATCATGCCCACAGCCCAGAATCCTATTTGGTTCCCACTTGTTTTAGTAACTCCCACTGATGACTTGGATTCAGTTAAAGTTTCTTCCTTCCTTTCTTTCTTCCTTCCTTCCTCTTTCTTTCTTTCTTTCTTTCTTTCTTTCTTTCTTTCTTTCTTTCTTTCTTTCTTTTCTTTCTCTCTCTCTTTCTCTCTTTCTCTCTTTCTTTCTTTCTTTCTTTCTTTCTTTCTTTCTTTCTTTCTTTCTTTCTTTTTTTTTTTGAGACAGGGTTTCTCTGTGTAGCCGTGGCTGTCCTGGAACTCACTCTGTAGAGCAGGCAAGCTGGCCTCGAACTCAGAAACCTGCCTGCCTCTGCCTCCCAAGCGCTGGGATTAAAGGCGTGTGCCACCTCCACCCTGCTAAAGTTTCATTTTTATGGCTAAAAGTAACATGTTCTGCCCTGTCTCCCCTGTCCCCAGTGCTGTGCCTGTCTCCAGCATACATCCTTTCATGGACTGAATTGGGAAGAATATGTTTTATTTATCATTCTGTTGTCATAGTTCTCCATGTATTCAATGACTGATTAGATAAGCTTGATTTATTCCCTATCTAGGAACATGAAAGGCAGCTATGGCAGAATGTCAAAGTCTAAATATTTAGTAAAAACTGAAATTGTTAAGAGTGTTTAATACATAAAGATGAAGGACATACATAAAAGCTATGCTGTTAATGCATGTAGGCAAATGCAGGCATGTTTAATGGCTCTCATGACTGTCTACAAGACCTCATACAAACAGCAACCGGTAGTAATACTATCCTTAAAAACATAAACACTGTCATCATATAGATGCTGGATTATGTCTGATGATATGAAAATCGAGGCTCTGCCACTAACTTAATAAGCTGGTCAATAACTGTTTTGAATGAGAAGATAATATTCAATATGCCTACTTATACATATTTGCAGTGTTTCTGAGGTTTTAAATGTTTACATGGTGAATATAATCATAATGGCAAATTACTAAATTCTTTATCACTCAGTTTGTCTATAAGTAAATTGACCCTATGATACTGTATCAGCAGTGGTTTGGCAAAAGTCTTGATACAGACTCTCTGGAGATATGATGAAAATTAAGGATCAGATGTTTAGCAACAGGGAGTATACACAGAAAGTGATTAAGTTATTAAATGTTTCACAGACCCTCTGATGGTCACCCTAGCACCTTTGGATTAAACAGGGCCTAAAACTAAAGTTTATTTCTGTAGCTTTAAACTGTAGTTTTAGAAATAATGTTGAAGCCTTTAAGCTTTTTTCTTTTGAAAATCAGTCAGTGAACAAAAGTGAAAACCCAAACATGAGGCATTAACATACTCTTTACTGTTAAAAATTATTAGCTAGAAAAGGCTAAACACCTTATTTATATATAGATGTAGGTGTTAATTACACAGAATTATGCAAGCATTAGAAATTTGGAGTTAAGCAAAAGTAGAGTCTTACACAAACATATTTCCAGACACAGAAATGTATAACACTTCAGCTTGAAAAAACACAATAATCTACTACCCAAGCCCATCGCTGCCAAGCAGCTCAGTCCTTCTTAGAGGAAGGACAGTATACAATGAAGACCATGGCTGAGGAAGGACGGTATACAATGAAGACCATGGCTGAGGAAGGACAGTATACAATGAAGGCCATGGCTGAGGAAGGACAGTATACAATGAAGGCC
>NW_022196895.1:2404299-2421126 GCF_008632895.1 Mastomys coucha | reverse complement strand
AGGCCATGGCTGAGGAAGGACAGTATACAATGAAGGCCATGGCTGAGGAAGGACGGTATACAATGAAGACCATGGCTGAGAAAGGACGGTATACAATGAAGACCATGGCTGAGGAAGGACGGTATACAATGAAGGCCATGGCTGAGGAAGGACGGTATACAATGAAGGCCATGGCTGAGGAAGGACGGTATACAATGAAGGCCATGGCTGAGGAAGGACAGTATTCAATGAAGACCATGGCTGAGGAAGGACGGTATACAATGAAGGCCATGGCTGAGGAAGGACAGTATACAATGAAGACCATGGCTGAGGCCTTGCAGGGAACTGTTTTAGGAGGGCGACCAGACAATTCTTTAAGATAACTACTTTTTTTTTTTTTTTAAAAAAAAGCTTCTCTGAAATTCTTGTTCTCTGAAGGATGCAGAATCATAAACAGTCTTGATACAGTCTCTGAGGTGAATGGGTCTGAAATGCACCATGGTTTACTGCGGCATGCCGTAGTGGCTGGAAGCATCTGCCTAGAATGGCCATGATGCAGAAGGACCTTGTAGTCTGTCTCCCTCCGGAAGACTGTGGAGCCAGTATAGAAACCCTCTGCCCTTACAGAACATCCATGCTGTCTCTGAAACCCAAGGGGAGTCAGATCCACACCATTAAGGAGGTTACTAAAACTTGAAAAATGCTACTAAGGTACACTTAAAATGTTAGAGTGATGTTGAGATTTTTGTTCTTCTGCAAAAGAAGTGTAAAGAGACATGAAGACACTGTTAGGATGTCGGAACCCACTGTCACTACCAGCTGACATAAGCAATGGCAAGTGCTTAGACAGAGATGCTCAAAGTCTACCCCAATTCTCAGCAATCAATATTCTATGCCCATGTCTGCCAACCTGAGAATCAAGCGCCAGCTCCAGTGCTAGCCAGTGCCAGGAGAGAGTGGTCAAGGCTAGACACCTACTGAGTTTACTGTTGGGTGAGAGAAGGCACAGAGTCACAATGTGCACTCCAACAATTCATACTTTATAAACTCAAGTTACTAATCACTCAGCTTCCTACATAAACCTTACACCTCAATGCAATGGTGTGGATTTTAGCTTTTTCAGTGTAAACATGGGCCACCTGTCATGGGAATCTCCTCTTTGTTTTAAACTTCCCAAGTTCTAGGAAGGTTCCTAATTTGGAGACTCTCAGGACAGTCTCCATCCACCTTTTTAGTCCTACCTAACAGAGACTCTTTCAGGACAGTCTCCATCTACATTTTCAGTCCTACCTAATGGAGACTCTTTCAGGACAGTCTCCATCTACATTTTCAGTCCTACCTAATGGAGACTCTTTCAGGACAGTCTCCATCCACCTTTTTAGTCCTACAAGTTTCCAGACAACACAGTGATCTCTCAATGAAGTTAAACTGAGACAAAACAAAATACAACTTACCCAACTCAACTTAGATAAATTAAGCAGGGGTCATAATTATGCTAAATAAGTATTTATCTGGAGTTCAATTTAAACAAGGCATCCTATTATTATTATTATTATTATTATTATTATTATTATTATTATTAATTTGCTTTCTCTTAAAACTGGGAACACAAAACCAGGTGACCTAATGAGGCTTCCCAATGGACAGATTAAGAATATAGTGAAGGCTTCGCTCATTCTTAGTCTAGATCCATCCAATCAAATACAGTAGCTATAGCCACATGTGGCTACATAGCACTTAAAGTGTGGCCAGGCCAATAGGAGACACTCATAGTGCAAAATATATACCACATTTTGAATACTTAGCATGAAAAGCAATAGGTCTCATAAATTTCTATAACTGATTATGTGCTAAAGTATTATTTGGATAGGCTGGGTCAAATAAAATCCAATGACAATTAATTTTGGCTGTTTCTCTCATTTCAATTTGGCTATCAGTAATATTTCATTTGGCTATCAGCCATCAGAATTAAGTTACTTGTCACCCACATATTACTTTTAATTTTTATAAGACAGTATCTCTGTGCCTCCAAAGAGGCTTAGAGTTTCCTTATCCCATTGGTAGACACGAGGGTAGCTTCACTCCCCAACTTCCTTGCAATTGTAGGTCAGGAGAAGGATCTAAACAAGAAAATTAAGCTTCCAATAAGGACTGTTTGCATGGATGGGCTAGGGTTGCTTTAAGAAATAATAGCAAAGATCTGAATACTAATGAAGGGGAAACCAGAGAACCACTTTTAATAAATCTTTCTTAAACAAAAATATGAGTACACACTAACATTTGTATACATGCTTACATGAGAGCAAGATGCTCGCTTTGACTCTGGTTCAGCAGAAGAACTAGTGCTCGCAAGCCAATCTGCCAGGTCTGCACATTAGCACAGTCACAGGATCAATAGTTCACCTTATTCCCTATGGGTGTGGTGTATATTATTACTGACAATACAACAATTACAACAATTGTTGCTATAGACCTTGCAGATAGAGAAGGCAAGAATAGTGGCTCCCATGTTATATACATATGCCACATAACTGATCAGAAATTAAACAATAGGAAAACTAGTGAAAATATTTTTAAAATAGATCACCAATGCTATTTTAAGTGTTAAATGATTTACTTGTTTTTACTTTATATGTGTGAATGTTTTGCCTGTAGAGGTCATGAGAAGGCATGAGATCTACTGGAACTGAGATGTCCTATGTCC
The DNA here is from genome assembly GCF_008632895.1 of Mastomys coucha. Lineage (NCBI taxonomy): Eukaryota > Metazoa > Chordata > Mammalia > Rodentia > Muridae > Mastomys > Mastomys coucha. Next base: position 2,418,443 of record NW_022196895.1, on the reverse strand, counting down.
GGAGCTCTGAACCCAGGCTCTGTGAGAGCAGCTCGTGTTCTGCTCAGCTAGCTCTACTCCCCCAGTGCTCAGTATTTCTTAAAGGTATGTGTGGGAACTTTTTAAATCAAATGTAATTTTACAATGAAAATTCATAATAAAGCTTTAATTTGAATAAGAAATATTCTGTATTACTAAACATCACCTTACAATTTCAGTAGGTTTATGTTTCATTTACAAATTTCTTCCCAGTTGGCTAAAGAGTTGTATTTACCTAATCTCCTCTAGAAATGAAAAGAAAATCAAGTTAACTGTATGTGTGTGTATATATACATATATATAATTTACATTATAAATACCTAATGCTTCCATGTCATATAACCTGTGTTATAATTACTTACAATTTTTTAATTTTTAAAGTATCTGTAATGAGACTAGCCCCGATTCTACTTTTTCTCACTCTGACAGGAACGAAGGGTTATTTTGACCCAACACAGTTTATTTAGCAGATACAGGAAGGACCGTGTGTTTGAAAGGAGGTTGATGTTAGTCATGTCTCAGAGTAGGGCTGTCAAACAAAGTCATGAGCCTTCTCCCCAAAGGTAGAGTTCCACAGGGTCACCTCCAGTGCAGCATGTCTCCGAGCCCAGCAAGAAATGGTAAGCGAATGGAGTGGGCAGGTGGCATCCGCTCACTCAGGTGACATATCTCCCCGCCCCCCCCCCCCCCCCCCCCACACACACTCAGCACTACCATCCCATCACCAATGCACGGTACCAGGGAACTGAGCTAGGAGTTAGCTTCTGGGTGGAAGCCAAACGTATCTTACTTAGCACTAACCTCCTTCTAAGACAGATGGCATGCATCCTCTTGTCCTCCATAGAAAACAAATGAGACCTAGCAGACATTTTCATCTATGATTAATCATTTTAAGGTATTAATAAATCGACAAAAGAACTGTGAGGTTTTCTGCTGTTAAAAGTTTGGAAGAAAAGTTGGTGCATTAAATTTCTCTCTGCTCTAAGTGTCTCCTGATGGAGCTCATGTGTTCACTGCATGTTTCTTCATGTGTCATCAGATGGACTAAATGCTGAGATGGTTTCAAAATTCTTCACTTCAGATCTCAAGACATTCAAGAATCTAGCTGAGGAATAAAACTCAGAAGTTTAGCCGGGTGGTGGTGGCACACACCTTTGATCCCAGCACTTGGGAGGCAAAGGCAGGTGGATTTCTGAGTTTGAGGCCAGCCTGTTCTACAGAGTGAGTTCCAGGACAGCCAAAAAAAACAAAAACAAAAACAAAAACCTAAAAAAACCTCAGAAGTTTAAACTGGTTTAGGTGTAGCCCAAATTGAAAAACTAAGCTTTAGTAAAACTGGGTTCGTGTGTGTGTGTGTGTGTGTGTGTGTGTGTGTGTGTGTGTGTGTGTGTGCGCGCACACGCGCTGTCTATGTTGGCTGGTCAACGAAGTCCAGAGATCAGACTTCTCTCCAGTCACCTCCCTTGAATTCAGATACAGGCTGCCACGCCCAGCTTTGCACATGGGTGATGGGGATGGAACCTCAGGTCCTCGTGCTTGTATTTTAGGCACTTTACTGATGAAGAAGCCATATCCCCAGGCCTTAATTTAAAAAAAATAATAAAATAAAACGTAAAAAATTAATAATCTTTAGGGCATATTTCACTTACAAACAGTGAAAACTATTGATGGACAGATGATGTCCCACCCACAGGAGTGGGTGGTCACAGGAGTGATGCTCTCAGGCCCTCAATGGAGCATTCCGAAGCCAGCGCTGCATTAGGAGCTTGGCCTCACAGTGTGTGCTCACTGTGCAATGCTTACCTTTAGAGAACAAGGTGGCTGACAAACTGATCGAGCTCTCAGCCCACCTCCAAGAACACTGAAAAAGATCTGCAGAGGTTCTTGGTGCGGGAGGGACCTCTACAGTCTTCTTGTGGTGGAAGGTTAGGATTACCCTGAAGGAGGAGAGAAGAGGAGATATTACCCTAAGACCACACCACAAGGGTCAAATTTATCTTCTAGTACAAAATGAGGCTCTGAAGAAAAAATCAGATTGAACTGTGACAATTCTAAAAGGTCACATTTTATTTGTTTAAAATTATCTTCTGTTCAAGTAATACTACATGTTCAAGTATTATGCCCTACATCAAACCTTGAGAAATTTAAGCTCTGCCTTATCTCTAGGGAATTAAAAAAATGGCAAAATCCCAGGAAAAATCTGTGTTGCAAATGATCCCAATCATATATTAAACCTTACTAAACATGACCAATACAGCCCAGAATCATGTCTGAATCAGCCTGTTAGAGTGTGAGGGCCACAGACAGACTATTGTTCTTGTTTATTTATTTATTTATTTATTTTTTTAATGTGGTGATTACCTATAGTCTTTGCATATTTAGTAAGCTCTAGAAATTTTCATGAATAGAAGGAATACCAAAAAACTAAATATTTACAAAGTCAAAACTTACATAAAATGAAATAATTAAAAGACTACATGTTTTAATTTTGAAAATATATCCTTTAAAACAATGTTAACAATATAAATCTTAATCATATATTAAATGTTGAAGTGTTTCAAAATGATCATGAGAAATGATTAAAGTATGTTATTACAACTAATAGTTCTGACTAAGAATGGGCCAGTATACTACCTGACAAGCTATTAAGTATTTGGATAGTAATAGATGGAATATGATATGCCTATTTATACTTTAGCATTTCTTTTCATCTATGGAAAGTTGGACAGCAGTTCTGGGATAAAATCATTAACTATAGCTCTAATGCTGCCTGAATAAGTTATAAAATCAGAAAATGCTACTCAATCAGTATGATTTCCATATATAGCTTTAAGAATATATATATTATATTTTTTAAACATGTAAAACTCAATAATGAAGCCACTTCATTTATTTTCTACTTATTTGTAGAATATTACTAAAAACAGATGGCCCTCCTCCAAATGTTTGCCAACTATTCAGACTAATTAATTTGGTAGGATAAGAAGAAATACTGAATCTACTTGATATAGCTGCTGATAAGGGACTATAGTTTATAATATATAATTATGTATATAATTTAATATATAATTATATATATTATTTAAATTATATGTGTACAATTTAAATACTCAAGTCTGCAAGGGCACAGAGCTCAAAAAATACTTCTTCACAATGCATGGGCCTCTGGCTGACTTATACTCTGGAAGTGCGATGCAGTCCCCAAGACAAACTGGAAACTCACTGTAGCACCACATTCTATTCAGAGCAGAGACTCCCAATTACTGCTCAGCAAGACTACAGAGTGAAAAGTGGCGGGAAGCTTAGGGCTGATGTCTACTCAGAATCAATGACGGATCAGGCTATAACACAGCAGAACAAAGTGTCCTAATAATAAATATTATGTAAATTATGGTGTAAATATAGTCTCAAAAGTATGTACATACGCACAAAAAGCCAAAGTCCTACGATCTATACCTACAAGAGCAGAGACTTAGCAAACAGTAAATTACACCTGGATTTGGTATTAAAATGATGTCTCCTCTACTCTTCTCCTCAGAAATAATGGACATTGTTTAAATGATTCATTGAAATCATCCAATAACTCAGACACACGCATATACACACACACACTTTATGATATATATTACTGTGTGTGCTTTTATTTCATTTCCCTTAAAAGGCTACAGTGTCCTTTTTGTTGAAACTATTTGCAAGCCTAAAACTGCCTTGAAGTGTTTTAAACATCAGGGCTTATAATTGTTACTGTTTATAGCAATGTAAACCATTGTTATAAAGACTTATTACAAAGGTTAAAAACAAACTTTGATACCTTTAAAGAACAAAAGCATCCTAATCAATAGAGAAAGAAAACCAATCTCCACATTAGAGTAAAGAACCTCTGCATTTCCTTTATGAAAAGTGTTGAACATCCCCAGCTATTACACAAACACAAATTAAAACCATCTTGAGATCCTACCTTATCCTAGTCAGAATGGTTAAGGTAAAAAAAAAAAGCCCAAATAACAAATTCTGGCAAGAATGTACCAGGTAAACAGTTAGGTAAGCAGGAGCCCTTGGATGCTGTGAATGGGAGTGACAAGCAGTGCAGGCACTATGGAAGTCAGTGTGAAGGCTTCCTAAAAGTGCATGTCTCAGCTAGTCCACTCTTGGTATAAATACAAGGACTGTGTGTCCCACCACACAGAGAGCTTGTACACACATTTATTGCTGTTCTATTCATCAAGGAAACTGAAGCAGCCTAGATCTCATCAACTGATGCAAAATGAAATGTGATACACATTGTGCCATAAAGAAAAATGAAGCTGGAAAATATTATATTAAGTGACATCACTCAGGTATGCAAAGGAGAGTGCACATCTATTCTCTCTTGCACAACGATTCCAGCTTCTGACTTAATTTTCATAGATGTGTATTTGTCAGAGAGAGTATGTGCCAAGGCCAGAAAACTAGAAGGGGAATGGAAAAGAAAGGAAAGGAAGAGAAGGAGGAGGAAGAAAAGGAAGAGGAGGATGAGGAGGTGAGAGAGGAGGGAAGGGGGAAGAAGGAAAGGGAGAGGAAGGGGAAGGCTCCCTCACAGGCCCCCCACTCAAGGTTATTAGGAATGCGAGGTCACAAATTCTCCTCCCTCCTTGAGGATCACTGGCAGTTAATATTTTCTTGGAAAAGGAGACATATTTTGTTCAGCTATCTAGCCCCTGAAGCTGATCAAGCTCCTGTAAATAAATTATAACCATGTCCTATAAGAAATGTTATTATACTTACACACACACACACACACACACACACACACACACACACACCATCAAAGTATTTGAGAAGCGGAATGTAACTGTGCTGAATATGATCAAAATATATTATATATATGCATGGGGGTTATAATGAAGTATATTTATTATGTATAATTAGTATTCTAACAAAACACTTAGAAATTGAAACGCTATACTCAATCCGAGCAAACAAGCCCAAAAGGTACAAGTTATAAACAGGCAATTCATGTTGGGGTATTTGGGAAGCTCTGAATTAATGTATGTAAAACACAAGAATGTGTTTGCAATTCACAGCATAAATACATTCTATTTTTTCCAGGAAAGAATTTTTTACTACATACATTTGGAAATTAAAAACAACTGGTAACTTCATAAATTTTCATTAATGTGGAGAATTGAGGATATCAATTTGTATGCCCCAAACAGAAATATATACATTATATAAATAAAAAGAAAACTGATATATTAGAAAACTAATAATTTCAGTAGATTCATATTATGTATTTATCTCCTTGGCATGACAGAGACCAGATCTTAGAGCTCCTGATTCAAGCTTAAGATTCTTGAAATGTCTCTATTCTTCTTAAAAGAGTAATGGTGCAGATAGAGAGTAAATCCCCAATACATGCTTGTTAGCTGGCTGCTCTAAAACTAGCAGTAGGGCAGCCTCCGGATGCCACAGCATACGAGAATGCTAGGGCACTGAGGTGGGAGTGGGTGGACAGGTGGGGGAGCACCCTCATAAAGACAGGGGAAGGGGAGAGTAGATAGAAGGTTTGTGGAGGGGAAATGGGGAAGGGGGATAACATTAGACATGTAAATAAATAAAATAACTAATTAAAAAAAAACTAGCAGTGGGGAAGGGAGACCCTGCTTGTAGTGCTGAAACTATCTCTCACTTAGCATCTTGCAATAAGAGAAAAATGTTTCTATATTACAAACCAAAAGTTATACTAGATTATAAAATATATATTTAAGTTTATTTTTATGTATTAAAAGTTTAGATACATTTATTCCCTGAGTGTGCTTTGCATGTTTGGATGTATGTATGTGCATCATATGTGTGCCTGGTATCTTCAGAGGTCAGAAGAGGGTTTCTAATCCCTAGGAACTGGAATTACAGATTGTTGTGAGCCATCATGGGATTGCTGAAAATTGACTTTGCAAGAGCAACAAGTACTTTTAACTGCTGAGCCATCTCTCAACCCTATTTTATATTATTATTTAAATACAAACATTTGTACTTTAAACAGCTGAGTTAATTTATAAGCTCTCTTTTTGCATATGTAAACTTCAAAGCCATAGAATCACTATTCACAGAGAGTAGCATCTTACACTTCATCCTAACACTGTTCTTCAGCAAATGCAGTCCTTGGAAAAGTCATTTAGGTCTGAATATATCTGTGTAGGACATCAACTCAAAATGTATGCCGTTTATAGACAGGATTGTGCTAATACAATACTCTGTTTTCCAACAAGTTATCAATCCTCATCATTCCGTCCTTTTAGGGTTACAAATCCATAGTATAAGTTAGACCTACTGATGAAAAGATGCTGTAGTGTGGTTTTCACAAGGTAAAGAATATTCAACACAACCGTTTCATTTGCAAGCTTACTACATTTTAGTTTATCTTTCATGAGGTATATAGCAGGTGTTTGATATTCCTTCTTAGAGAGAAGAGTCACTCTCATTTGGCTGGGATAGTCAGAGTCTTGGGCTAAATGCTAAAGTGACCTTGTTCCTAGAGAAGCAGTTATAGAGGCTGCTGAGCTGCAGTTGAAGAGGAAGCACAGACTAGGTGAGAACTCCCCCGGCATCTTTACTTCACAGCAATACTGATACCATGGCCTTGTTAATTAATATGATCTGTATATTGGAGGTGAATTCTTTGGAGTGACTGAAAACATATATATCATGTAAAGTCCTCTATTCTGTGATTATTTCAGGTGGCTCAGGTTTGTGAGTCTGGTGGAGCATGACTTCTGGTGCTGGGCATTGAGTCAAGGGCCTTATGCAGTCTACAGAAGGACTCTACCTTAAGCTGCACCCCAGCCCAAGCAGGATCTCTGATGGGGGACTGTTACATTATTACTACATATGTGAACAGTAACATATGGAGGCATGCAAAGCACTTTCTACATGTTAAATACCGGGCCAAGAATGTAATATGCATAAAATAACCTGATTTTCTGCATGATGTATACCCTTGTTCCGTGTTAGAGAGTAGGAAACAGCATAGGGAACTGTTGTAAAGCTCTGAACTCTCTTAAGTGTGGGCATTGATAACAATCCATTAGTCTGATCAGAGACCAGCTTCTTAACTACAGCATGGAAGTGCTTATGTAAACCTGCCCAGCATAATTTTATTATACATCCTGTCTAATGCATAATACCCATGGCAAGTGCTATGAGTTTGTAGTGAATGGCACACGTGACAGGCGGTCTGGTCTGTGCATGTTCTGCCATATTCACTATTTTAGTAACGTAAAAACCTTTCATAGCAATTTCTTCTATTAAATAAGATATACACTGTTTTGCTTTCTAAGAAACATTTTCAAAGACTTCCTGCCAATCTTTTTTTATGCCAAAATGAAACCTATTTCAGGAGATAGGTGACATATTGGTTTATCTATTAAATTATTAGCACTCAAGAGGACCAACCTGAAGTACCTTTAAGAAGGGCTTTGGTTTTTACAATGCCACAAGGCACTGCATTGTGACTACGTTCAGTGTCCGTGTTCTGTGCTAAACTACAAGCCAAGGATCACACAGTCAGAGCACAAGCTCCCAGTTTCAGTGCTCTATCTAAAACACAGCCGGTTCCGCTACATAGTCATTCGATGTGTAAATGTGACTTATTGTCTCTCTTTTAGCTTTACTCAGTAAAGACCCACCATAAGTGGCAGTTTAATATATCTGATAACATTGACCTCACATAAAATGTAACATGATGATAGTTACTGTCAGGATATTAAATTTAAAGATAAGACACAGCTTTGAAATGAACCCATGTAGTTCAAAGCAAGAATTCAAAATTCCAGTTCCATGCCATTTTTCGTCGCTACTTGTTTCTTCTGACAGTAGCAGCATCAAAGATCCCAATAGAGGCTATTATAGCATATACTACATTAGCTGCCTAGAGATGTACTGGAAAATTCCTAATAGCCTTTGTTTGCTTCTGGAGCCACTGATAAGCATTTCAGACCAACAGATGCTGTGCATCACCGCCGTCTGTTATCTGTGCACCAGTGCTTCACAAGATGCTTACTTATTAGTGTGTCTACCTCAACACAGCACTGGGCCTCACTGTGGCATCTTCAGCTAGGCACACGCTATGCCTTGGGCATGCTCACCTCCAGCAGCATTTCCTCTACTCTGTGTTTCTAGTCCAGTCACTTAGCAAGGCTGTCTGGCTGACATCTTGGACCATTCTAAGCTCACTCACAGAACCCAAAGGAGTGGTCAAAAAAACCATGCATGAACACCTCAAGGCATACTACACAGCCAAGAACATTTCCACCTCCTCAGGACACCCCTCCAGAGCTCTGTGAAGACATCCTTCTCCCCACTAACAAGCAGGACTGTCTCTATGTACACCTTCCAATCAGAGTATAGAACATCTAAGTACATATAGATAGAATCACATACTTAACTTGGATTTTATTACTTGAAAAATACTGGGTTTTATTTCATGTTTAAACATTTAAGTGTTAAACTAGGGAAAGACCATTAGCTCTAAAACCATGAACTTTTCAGATTTTAGTTTTATATGTGAGATGGCCAGTTTATAAGAGTCAGAGAAAGGAGACTGAGATTGCAAACATAAAGCAGAGCCTAGGGCACACGTACTAACATGAACATGCAGTAGCACAGTCAGTGCCAGTGTAAGGACAATTAACACACAGTAAAATTAATACCTAAGCAACACGAGTCTTCAAAATATTCATGATCTAACATATGAAAATAACTTTTACTATTTTATTATTATTAACTGAGATGATATCATGAAGTGCCAATCTGACATCTTATTTGAGACTAAAATAGTTTCAAATTAATAAAGCTACTTTAGTCTCAAATGACCTAACATTTTATTTTTCAAAACATAATGATACATAAACCTTAAGACAAATGTGTAGAATATAAATTTTACATACTTTTAACAGGAATAAAATTGATGAAAAAAATCATACATTAAAATGTCTGCATATATTTTCTATCAATTTATGAACTTGGAGTCCTCCATATATAATTTCTGAAATACCAAAAGATCCAGTAGGAATTTTCCCACAGACAAAATGATCTCCTAAGAATTTAGCGTTTACAAGTCTCTGTTGCAAATGCTTTAGAACTTTAAGAAACTATAATAGAAGTTTAAAAATATATTTCTCCATGGTCAGAACTGAGTTATTCCAAGGGTTTATTTTAAAAAACATTCAATCAATAGGTTTATAATATAAAGATTTAGAAACCAGTTATTGCTTTACTTTTAAAAACCTGATTTATTATATATTAAATTGATTGCTTCTCTGCACGTGGCTGTGTGTAACTGACATTCTGTCTTCAGACTGAGGGAGAAGCTGGAATCTAGAGTACTTGGCACTGCCAATACCTGACTGCATGAGAGATGCTGAGGCAAGAGCTTGGCACATGGGGCAATGTTAAATTAACATAATTTTCATGTCTCTAGTTTAGTAAGAAAAATTACTAAACTAATTTAGATTACTAAACTAATGCAACTAAAAATTAATAAAACTATTTTAGCCTCAAAATCCTGTTTGATAGGAAAATGGTCAACTAAAATTATGGCGCAGCTTAAACATGCTAGTCTTTATCAGTTATTCCGTAGTGATCATAAATACCATGTCCATGCAGACAGTGACGTAGTCTTTGATAAGTGCTGGCTTTGTATCATAATTGTTGCTCTCCCCAAGGTATTCAAGCAATATTTACAACATACTATTTTAAAGATAATAAGCTACAGTAGGACTATAAAAAATTAAACTTGTTAAACTTTGCATGAACCATATAAACTAATTTTTGCACATTTTTATTTGTTTTCCTCAACACTGCATATATAAAATCTCTTGTAAGACTGTTTTCCACATTCATCTTATAAAAAGTTGTAACAGACATAATAAAACTCACATATTTGATCATACGTCCTAGAATAAAAATAAAACCTCACTTTAAATAAATATGCTTTATACAAATAAATGCACATACAAGTTAAGTGAGACGCTTACCCTTGACTTCCTTTTGAGAGCTAGTTACTCCATCAATCTTGGTGGTTCCTATGTCGGGTAGTCAGTAGCCAAATCACAAAATGGCATTTGGGCGTTCATGTCTTCAGATGGGAATTTCGGCCAATTACCAGTTGAGAATTTAAACTGAAAACTAAATTACCCAAACTTTATTAAGTTGTTCCCATGTCCACCAGCTGATAAAGAGCAATGACACTAAAAATAACTGGAAGAAAAATCACATGGCCTACATCTTTTGCTTGTAAACAGTCATATTAGGTTTGAGAAGAAATGCTACGACCCCAAACTAAAATTTCCAATGACTTCACAGAACAGTTTATCTAAGTTTACACCCTTAAAGGTCTCCACAACCATTCCAAACATATAATAAAGATAGTACTTATTTGATGATGCAATAAGTCATTAAGCAACAAGGTTAAATGTCACCAAATACTGCCTTTGCCTAAGAGCCAATTACAGAGTCTGAAAACAGGTTGACTATAACATTCATATTTACAAAATACTAAGCCATTAACTATTTGCAGTACTATGTACCATACAAGAAACTCAAGGTTACACTGCAGACACAGCTCTTGACTGAAAATACCATCTTAGTATTGGGAAAAATGGTCATCCATTTTTTTACAAGTATAATATAAAAAAGCTTTAGTTCCTTTCCCACACCAATTCCTCCCACCCACATTAAATTGATAGCTATTCTTTGGAGAGTCTATCAATCATGTATAGTAGCTGATCATATTGGTCTTTATTATAACTCAGTTGTGCAATCTGTTTTGATGCTTCTAATATTAAAAATGACTACTAATTAAAAACTTTGAGGTCTAAAATTAAGCACACATATATAGACAGCTTAAAGACCTCAAATCTCAGAGTCTATGAACAATCAATCACATGGATTCATATCCATTTATCTATATACCCATCCATTCAACCTCCCATCTATCTACCCATCCATTTAACCTCCCATCCATCAATGCATCCATCCATCTATCCATTCATTCATCCATTCTCCCATCCACCCATCTATCCATCTTTCCACCCACCCTTCCATCCTTCCACCCATCCATTCATCCATCCACCCACCCATCCATCCTTCCATCCATCCATCTTTCTACCCATCAAATGTTCCTGTATCATAAACTGAATTGCTACAAATGTACTATGTAAGAGTGGCTATAGGCTGAATCAACTTAGGAGCAAACCAAAAGGAAATGGACTTTATGTAGAAGTCCTTAATAAAGTTATTAGTAGTTAAGGATAGATCTTTAATAGAGTTAATCATATTGTCTTTCAGAGTTTACTATCTTAAAAACAGGACATTCCATTCCACTTGCTATGTCTGATGATTTCAAGTCACCCCAAACGCTTAATAGGTGTAACCTCATGAACTATTCAGAGACTAACAGAGTTCTGTCTTAGGTGCTATGGAGCTACAAAGGAAAAGTTCTTTTCTTAGAGGGTTTATAATGTAAAACTTAATGGGGTTCATGTGTTAAGTGTGTTGTACAAATGACTGTATATCCACCACAGAAACAAGCACACTGAAGCACATAGTGTGTGTGTATGTTACAGGGACAAGTGGATTTCCACATATAAGCAAGCATACTGCAGCATGTTAAGTGTTTGAACAGGTTGATGACATATGGAACCAATCTGAGAAGCCCAATTTACACCAAACTATCTCTAAAGTGAAAAATACTTTTTTTTTTTTAATTTGGGTTAAAAAAGCCTATAAAACAAACAGTGACTGAACATAGAATATGGCTGTGGAAGTGTTCATATCTTCAGTCTAGAAAGTCAAAGAGAAATTCCTTAGCCAAAAGAAATTACAGATGATGGAATTAAAGCTCATACTCTCAAAGTCCTGCCTTCATCGGGAGAGAAGAAACTGTAAGCATGTCCACTCACTCTAATGACCACAATCGTGTGTTCATTCAATTTTAATGCAAGACACAAAGCTGACAAGTCTCAGAGATAAACATCACCCGTAAACATACAGAATGACTACTGCCCAGCACACCTGCACACAAAGTAGCTTTGGATTTCAGCGGGTGAGTCCCTTAAGATGAGCTTGTGCATGCATGTGCTTGCACACAGTTAAACATGTCTAATAATTCATGTGAAGAGTTTTAAAGTTTAACACCACATTTTCATTTTATAAAGAAACAGACCCAGAAACCTGCCATTATTTGCCTAAAGTCATAGTTATCAATGAAATTAAGACTCCCAAGAGTAATAATGCCATATTTCCTGAAGTTAAGAAAAAGAAACTCTGGAAGGAATATGAGAAATTTCAAATTTTTAACATCCATGCCTATGCATTTTCAGATAGCCCATAAGCCTTAGAAAATGTAAATAATATACTCTATGAAGTTAGAGAGAAAAAGACTCATGAAATGAAATTCCCTAAAATTTCCATGGTTCATATCCATTTCTCTCTCATTCATGGTACCCTATCCTCTCTCTCCCTTGCCACTCTCTGTGGTTATCTAAATTTTAAGCATTTACAGCACAGCATAAACAAAAGTCACCCTGTTTCAGGTGACAGAATGCACATCTCTCCTCCCAATACAATGCATACATATTTGTATTTTATATATGAAGCTGGACAGCAAGAAAAGGTCTGATGTATCCAGATGTAAGAAGACACTCTTGAGACACTGTTGACCCCAGCTTCTAAACTGAGTGGTGACTCTGAATGGGTAGCTAAGGGAGAGCTCTGAAGAGTTGTCAACAATCGAAGGTTTCTGAACATACAGCAGTGCCAAGAAGGGCAGGTGCTTCTGGCAGCCCTTGCCCATGCCATGCATGCACGGCCCTCCATACTGCTTGAAATGTTTCAATGCAAACTCCAGACTCCAGGACGGACAGCGGGGCTGCTGCTGCTCAGTGTCGTCTGTTCTTATGAAGCATAATGGTTTAATCAGGGAAAACAAAAACTTTTAAGTATTTTGTACTACCATTTCTCAACATGCAGCAAGTTCACACATCTCTGGAACGCGCTGTGTTGAGAGCTTACTTGTTCACGGCCATGATGCTGCTGAGGAGATCTCCAGCCTGGGATCAGAACAATTTCCAATAGTTTCTGAAGTGCTCTAAGGCTTACTTTCTCTTCTGCATTAGGGATTGTTGTGAATGGCATGCTCAGCATTGGTAATTATAAAATCAAAGCAACCAACTCTGAAAAACAGTGAATATGTTCTTTTTCTGTAGTGTCAAATATTCACCCAGAGTTTAATTTTTAGAAAAAAAATAAACAAGTATATCCATCTCCTTAGTGTGCATATTTGCTTTCATCTTTAATAAAAGAAAAATTACATATATGTCAAACAACTGCTGAAATGTATTCATGATTATCAGTACTTGATCTGTATGCTTATTTTATACACCTATAAGCCAGGGGTCACTTAAAAATGTCTTCAGTGAAAAGGAGCCTTGAGTAGAAAGAGTTTAAGAAGCCCGAGTTTAGAGTTGGTTATAAGAGCTCAATTACTCCCTCACTGTATATAGAATGCTTTGACTCAGACATTTCTAGTAAAGTGTAGCATGCTTTTTATTTTGTATGTCTCAAGAGAACACTTGTTTGGTGATATCTACAATCCCAACACATCTGTGAACAGAGAGGAACACTGCACCCACCAGCACTGTCACACACACCACTGTGAACAGAGTCTGTCACACACACACTGAACAGAGAGGAACACTGTACCCACCAACAGTCACACACACTGTGAACAGAGAGGAACGTTGCACCCACCAGCACATTGTCAGAGACTAGAAACCCAAAGGGCAGATAACATTTGGCTACCTATTATTTTAAAGGGCAAAAGATTATCCTTTGGCACCAAAAATTCACATGCATAAGGCATTTTACTTATATTCTATTGGTTACAAAGTAACAATCTCAGTAGTTTATTTGCATGAGTATCTATAAATGTATATCCTACATGTGTATAGCTCAATAGGATTAATCTAATGTTTGAAAGAACTAGATTAAAAAGAAAAATCACAGATGCCTAGGTAACACACTGCTCATACCAGTACCATCTTATCATCTTAAGAAGCAAAATAGCTTCCTTTTTTTAAATCTTTTTT
>NW_022196895.1:2383912-2404279 GCF_008632895.1 Mastomys coucha | reverse complement strand
TTTTTTTTGAGAAAGGGTATTAGTCTAGACCAGGTTGGGTTGGAACACACTATATACACACCCAGGCTGGCCTACACTTTATAGCAATCCTCTTGCCTCGGCCTCCTGGGTGTTGGGATTCCAGGAATGAGCACTCGTTTCCCTTGAAGATGAAGCTCTCCTGTCTCCGTGAGAAGGAGCCTCACACTTGGGATGTAGGAGGTGTTGGTGCTTTGACTTTCTTGATACCAAACTGTGCGCAGGCTAGAGCAGCAGGATGGGACCAGAGTACAGCAAGCTTCGGGGCTCAATGCATAGTGCTTTAGAAAAAAGTTGAAGACTGAAAGTGTCTTTTAAACAAGTGTTTTTAAACAACCTTCTTCATGATAGTTAGCATGGCAGTAGGTAGTTAACAGGTGTGACCTTCTATACAGCAATGGCTCTCACCATCTCAGACCAAAGCACAATCATCTACTTGCTTTGTTACCCTTATTTAAGGCAGGGGGTGGGGAGCACATGAGCAGACCAATTCTGAGCAAAAAATCAACAGGGTATAGAGCAACTAACTACAAGTAAATAGGCTCAGTTCAAAGGGAACCAAAAAAAGAGAAATTCAGAGCCTGGTCAAAGAACTAAGCTGGCAAGGAAATGTATAAACTGTCTGGCTCCATCTGTTTATAAAGTCTGTGTGACCTGGAGATGAAATATTGATATTCATAAAACTGAAAGTATATAGTTAGTGAAATATGCTTCAGTCAAAATGACACAATTATCGTCTTCATAAGAGATTTTTAAGACCTGAAAATAATGCATTTTTAAAATGAACTTTGCTTGTATGACTGAGTCATGAGAAGGAAACCACAGATTGTGGGCATTCCATTTGTCATCCAGCCATCCATCTGCTCAGATGCTGTGGTGCTGAGGCTAGACGGAAGCAGTCCACGTGCCTTGTGGAAGCAGAGTGGCCCCAGTACAAGAATCTATATTAGCAGAGCGGTCAAGCACGGTAAGGCCTGTGTAGTGTGTAGAGGATCAGTTATGTATACCTGAGCTAAGCAGCATCACACATGACAGACGCAGACCTAAGGGGTGAGGGAACTGTGCCGTGTACAAGAAAGCCGAGGGAGTCCAACTTCTCACTTTGGATTTGAAAGAGAAAATTATACAACCAAAATAATATTGTGTAAAAGGCCCTTCCCTCCTCCATCTAAGCATTTATTACTGTTTTCTTAAATGAGTGCCATTTTCTTGTCTTGAGATAGAATCTCATTGTAGTGTTACATTTTCCATTGCCTGCTTCCTCGTTCCTTGTGTATTCTAGACACCACCTATTAGACACAGAGCTGGCAGACTTCTCCTCACTCCTTCACTTTTAATTTTATGCAACCCCGTTGTCTACTCTTGATATTGCTACCTAAGCTACTGGAGTCTTTCAGTAAGTCTTTGTCTGTGCCTGTACCTTCATATGTTTTGCCTGGCTTAAGAGTTCTAGGTCTGGAGAGATGGCTCAGTGGTTAAGAGCACTGGCTGCTCTTCCAGAGGTTCTGAGTTCAATTCCCAGCACCCACATGGTGGCTCACCATCTGTGATGGATCTGATGGCCTTTTCTGGTATCTGAAGACAGTGACAGTGTACTCACATACATAAAATAAATAAATAATAAATAAAAAAATAATATTAAAAAAAAAAAGTTCTAGGTCTTACATTAAGGTCTCTGATCCATTTTTACACTGATATTTTAGACAGGGTGGAAGATGGAGTTCCCATGAGCCAGCTGATAGCCTCATTACTTAGACCTAAACTGCACCCACTTGAAAATGAGTTGGCTCTTAAAGAACATTGCCAAATTTCTTTATAGAAAACTATAAAATCTATTTTTACTTTATTTCTGGCTTTGAAAATACTACGTTATTTTAGTAGGTTTTCAAGTCTCCCTACAATGATTGTGTATTTTAAATCATTAGGAAGAGAATATCTAAAACATGACATTATTCCCAACAATATAATTATCACTCACATTGTCCCTCTATGATATCAGGACCTTCATGGACTTAAGAAGTGATGTTGTTCTGATACCAGCTGCATAGTGGCCTGATTTTTTTTTTTAATTAAAGATTCTTTTTACTTTTTGAAATAAACCCTCTAAACCCTGCAAATGTAACCTTTCCTTGATTGCTTCCAAATTCATGGCCTCTTTTTCTTTAACAGCTGTTAAATGTGTGTGCACACACAGGTGTGTAATGTGTATGTATGTGTGTGCACACACAGGTGTGTCTGTGTATTCCTAGGTGAGAACGACCCGCCCAGTCTGTACAATGCTGCTCATATGCATGCATCCAGGGAGTTTGGCTTTAGAGAACAAATTGGCCTGACTTCCCAGTGGAAGACTATTTCTCCCACTCTCAGAAAAAAAAAAAAAAGACTTAGACATCCTTACGGTTGCTTTATCCCCCTCCCTCATTTGTTTATCCCTCCCCTCAACCCCACCCATTTCCTAATTTTCCCACCCTTGGTCATATCATTTGTAACTTGCTGGTTTCCTCTCTATTGCCCCTCAATCCCAGCAATGGTCTCTCTCTTTTCTGGATCTTCAGATGTTCAGATGTTCTGATTTGTGGTCACATCTGAACATGTGAAGGTGGGGACCACACATTGGACAGAACATCAGATGTTTGCCTTTCTGGGTCAGACAAACATCTTTTCTTAGTTGAATCCATTCACTTAAAAATTTCTTTTTTAACAGCTGAGTAACATTCCATAGTGTCTATGTACCGCATCTTCACTACTCATCTGTTGAAGGACATGTAGGTTATTTGTATTTCTCAACTATTGTGAATGGAGCAGCAATGAGCATGGCTGGATCCGTGGAAGCAGGATGTTGTTCTCTGAGCATATACTAAGGAGCAGTATCGCTGGGTCATGTGGTAGATGCACTTTTGGCTTGCTGACAATTTTCCACACTGATTATCAGTGGCTGGACCAATTTGTAACCCCACCAACAGCAAGTGAGGGACATCTGCCACAGCCTGCTAGAGCAAGTGAGGGACACCTGCCACAGCCCCGCTAGAGCAAGTGAGGGACACCTGCCACAGCCCCGCTAGAGCATGTTACCGGGTGAATTTGTTATCTCTGCCATTGTAACTAGGATACAATGGAGTCTTAAAATTGTTTGATTTGCGTCTCCCTGATGGCCAGGGATGAGAAGCACTGCTGAGATAGTTCTCGGTTATCTTTATTTCTTTTTCTGAGAACTCTCAGTACAGATCTCAGAGCCACTTTTTAAAAAAACTTTGTTTTCTAAATTCCTTGAGTATTCTGAATATTAATCTTCTGTCAGTTATATATCTGGCAAAAACTCTCTACCATTCTGAGGTCTTCATCTTCCCTATGAAGTCCACTTTTCAAAAGATGGTGCCAAGTCTGGAGCCAATGGAGTCAGTCCTCCTCAGAAGGTCCTTTTCCCCGTCTCATACAGACACTGCCTAGGTGACTTCCAGCACTCTCAGTGTCTCTGGCCTCACAACTGGGTTCCTCCCATTTGGAGCTCATTTCTGTGCAAGGTGACAGACTTGGCTCTGCTGTCCTTCTGCATGTGAACACCCACCATGTCTGTTTTTCTGCCTGTACCCTACTATTTTAATCACTATGGCTCTGAAATGTACCTTGAGACTTGGAATGGCAATTCTTCTTGCATTGCTTCAGTTCTTTTGTCTATCTGCAGTCTTTTGCGATTCCATAGGAATTTTGGAGTAGTTTGTTCTATTTCTGTGATGAATGAGATGGTGATTTTGATTGGGAATGGACTGGATCTGTAAATAGCTTTTGGCAAAATCATTGTGTTCACAATATCAATCCTGCCAATCCATGAACATGGGGCTCCTCTCCACTTCTGGTGCCTTAGAAGTGAATCTTCACCATGGGGATCCCTCTACTCCTTTGTTAGGTCTATTCCCAGTCCCTTTCTTTTCGCTGAGACTGTTAGGAATTGGAGTGTATCCATGACCTCCTTCTCTATGCTTGCTGTTGCTGTATAGAAGAGCTATTGGCTTGTTCTGTTGACTATGTATCCTGCTAGACAGCTGAAAGTGTGCATAGTTTCCATTGTTTCGAGAGGTTTTCTGGTAGAGTTTCCTGGATGTCTTATATAGGATACACCATCTGTAGAGATAGACAACTTCTCCTTTCCTTGTCTGTATGCCATTATTTTCCCCCCTCTGGCCTTACTGCTCTAGCTGCTGCTTCCAGCACAATACTGAAAAGAAGTGGGGGCAGTGGGCAGCCTTATCTGGGATCACTCCAAGCTTGTCCTTCACTTGGTTGGTACTGGCTCCACTCGTGTGGCTCTGTCTTCCCCCCATCTGGCTTATGCAGACTGCTTGCTCTTCTTTGAGTTGCCAGCTTTGCATCTGCAGACTTCTGGTAAAGTGAACAGCTTCTTGAACTTAAAATAAAAGCACAACACAAAGTATATTTATACCTGAAAGAGTGTCTCTGCCTTCCCTTCTTCTTTTCTGTCTTTCAATTGTCTCTTCAAGACTTTTAAAAGCAGAAGGGAGGGGCCAATTGTATGCCAAAGGTATAACATGCTTATAAGTTCAATGCTCAGCATAGGCTATTTTAAAGACATTTGATTACAATTAGCAACTAACCCACATAAAGTCTTTATTTCAGTATCCTTCCCAGAAGGTTGGTGATCAAGATGACTGATGCCACATGACCACAATACGGTGGAATACAAGGTCAGATAGAACCCTTTCCACTTAGGTGAGCACAAACTCGGCTCCAGCCTCGGTATTTCCCTAAAGGGCCAAATACCACAGTCTAGCCTGCACTGGATCTAAGTTGCTAGGCTTGATAAAACTGATCACAAGAAATATCACTGCTTCAGAAACTGCTTCATAAGAACTCCTGGAACTATCTTTGCAAAATGTTTTCCTTCTCAGTCTCTTAGTTTAGCTAGGAGTCAATTTCTAGAACCAATGATCCAAAAGCAAGCAAACTCTTATCATAATGGAAAAGTGTTTCTTCACGGAATACCATTTGAAACAAAACTGTTCCAATTTATCTTCCATGTGGCAAGTGGCAAGAAGAAAATCCCAAATACCTAGCTTCGCTTTTTCTACTACATGTACACACACACACTTTTCTCTCTCTCATATATATTAATAGCTAGTAAGTTTTACAGTTCCAGAGTTCTTCCTTATGCCTACCTGCATTCTTTTAATTATATGTTTTGTAATGGTAATATTTTATTTAGTTTTGCCTTTTGTAAATATTGTTTAGAACCAACTTAGTCCTCAATAATATTTCTGAGAGCAAATCGGGACATGCATTTTTATTTACTTTTCTTTAAAGAGGACCAGTTTCCTGTGACTCTGATCTGGTGAGTGAGGCTCTTTGTCAGTATTACATAGGTTCTCCAACAGGAGACCACAGAGACACACTCAGACAGAAAATAGCTGATCCATAAAGAGAACTTTAGCGCCACAGTTTTTAATCATAGGAAGTGTTTTGTTGTCTTTCCTAAATATGACCACTGGGGTGGAGGGATGGTTCTCTGATAAAGTGCTTGCTGCTTAGCACAAAGCCTTGCCTTTCATTTCCATCATCATGGGAATGGAGAGAAAAAGCAAAACCTGACCATTGGAAAATTCCTATTTTTCATTACTCAGCATCTTAAATCCAAATGGCCAGTGATCTACAGAACAGATCATAAAGACATCGAGAGCTGACCAAAGTGTGTGGGTGGGGGTGGGGCTGCTTAATAAAGTCACAAGATTATTCCCGAAAATGTAAAGTAGAATATAATATATAACGTAGAACTATAGCAAGTAGGAAGAGCCAAGCAATTATTTAAAATACTTTTACCAAAGAGCAGCTTATTATGGTACTGTGTAAGGTATTGTGCAGCCTATGTGGTAGTGTGTGTAATTAGCTATAGCAAGCAGTACTTGAAGACCTATAAGTAATATAATTGCTATAACTTTTTCAGACTGAAACTATCAGACTATCTTGACAAATACAGTATATATAAAAGATGAATATAAAGAATAAAGACTTGAGATAATTACTATGTATTACCAAAATATCTGTAACTATGTCTCAGGGGATACATTCTGAGACCCTACAGGAAGCCACAGCACCATGCAAGTCCATTATCCGCGTCCATTCACTTCTGCTCAGAGTTCTTGTTATGAAGAACACATTTCTCTTAATTTAGGCTGGTCATAGAGCCTGTTTTAACCAACAAAATGGGCAGAATGTACTCTGGGAAGGTTCCGAATACAGACTTTGAAAAGTACAGCTTCTCAGATGTGGACTTGCAGGTCACCTGGGTGAAGACCTCTGCTGCTCTGAACTCCTCAGGTCCCGGGATCTGTGAGAAGCAGGGAGAGGGGAACACTGCAGACCAGGCTTTCTGCCAGGTGGCATCTGACAAGTGAGATGACTGACAGCACCTATGGGAGCCCATGTTGAGCCAGTGGCCTTCAGTCTCCCTTTCTGTCCTGAGCTCTGTCAGTGCTATGATCTGTTCTGTGAGGGAGCAGTGAAGCCATTCATCTTCTGGAACACACAGAATACCAAGTCACAGGGTGGGTCACTGGGGCAGGGAAACCTTTGGAGTGTGGCTTTAATTTGCACTGCATACAGGAGCTCAGCGATTCTAGGATCTTCCTTTGGCAGGTGGGATGACTTTGCTGTAATTATTCATTAAACCCTTTAGTAAAATTCTTAGAAATTCACAGTGACAAAAAATGAATGAACAAATGAAAAAACAGGGTGCAGCTTCTTCCTTTGTCTCTGAAAAACTCCCTGAAATCCCTGCCATGTTGTGAGCAAGCCCAAGCACAACGTCTGCCAGCTAGGAAGAAATATACTTGTGGCTGCCTTTCCCAGCATCCCATGCTAGAACATAAAGAACTGAAGACTGAGGGAGCCATCCCTCAAACTTATAATAGTAAATTAATACTGTCTGGAGCCAATAAACTTCAAGGTTGCTTTCTATGCAGAAATAATAACTGAAAGAAACACTCCTTAAAAATGTATTCCAAAAATGTCACCACCAGAATTTGAAGTCCAGTAAAACTCTGGAACACTTGGCTTCAGCGACGACTGAGAGAGCTGGAGGACCACGGCAGAGCCTAAGTCAGCGACGACTGAGAGAGCTGGAGGACCATGGCAGAGCCTAAGTCAGCGACGACTGAGAGAGCTGGAGGGCCACGGCAGAGCCTAAGTCAGCGCCGACTGAGAGAGCTGGAGGACCACGGCAGAGCCTAAGTCAGCGACGACTGAGAGAGCTGGAGGGCCACGGCAGAGCCTAAGTCAGCGCCGACTGAGAGAGCTGGAGGGCCACGGCAGAGCCTAAGTCAGCGACGACTGAGAGAGCTGGAGGACCACGGCAGAGCCTAAGTCAGCGACGACTGAGAGAGCTGGAGGACCATGGCAGAGCCTAAGTCAGCGACGACTGAGAGAGCTGGAGGGCCATGGCAGAGCCTAAGTCAGCGACGACTGAGAGAGCTGGAGGACTGTTTCTCATTTAGTTGAAGTTGACTGATGGTTCCATTTAGTTGAAGTTGAAAAATAAAGCATGATTCACTATTTAAAATCACAATGTGTCACAAAATTACTATTCCTTCTAAAGTTAATATTGGATAAATCACTAAGTCCTGAGAAAGTAAGGGCAGCAGTTATTGGAGAAAAGGGCAAATGGACAACAGACCAATTTTCCTTCTGAGAACACAGCATTTAGATTAGCTTTGTATCCTATGGACTCTGCAACCTGTAGTCCACGTCATATGAAGAAATACATATGACAGAGCATGGAGCACAGAATTCTAGCAAACGAGCCACTTTATGGCACTTCAGGTCTAAGGACAAATGCACTGACGAAGCACTGGGTCCTAGAGAAGCAGCAGAACTCCTGTTCACAGACATGCTCCCTTGTGAGGTGTGTAGATCACAACCCATTGCCTTTAAATGTCTGTTAATAAATGCCGATGTCTTATTGTACCATGGAATGTGATTAATCCACATAAATTTCACTTTTTACAGCTGCTCTGGTTATCACACTCTTCCAACCAAACCTAAGGGTGAAGTTCACCTCTAGCAGTGTCGAAATCAGCAAACACCATGTGCAAGGCAAGGACCCTGTGCCAGCAAGCTGCTCAGAGTCAACCATCCACACAGCAGAATTTTCACTTTGTGTGTAACAAAAGGTAGGAAGAGCTAGAACTCCACATAAAATCACAAATCTTCAAATTTCTCAGATTAAACGATTTTAAAAATTAGAGAGAATGTAAAATCTCATGTTGTACCAGATAATTTTATTTAAGGTAATAAAAGTTTCTTTTAAAAGTAGGAGGAATTCAGTGATTAACTCAACTTAAAAAGAATTTTTAAAATAGGTACTGAAAGACGTTTTAAAAGTAAAACTGTATTTGGCTAGCAGTGTTGAGCACCTTCTATCATGCACTTTGCAGTCCTCCAGACTTTGGCTAGCGTGTTTCTCTCAGTTGCTACTATATTATATACATTGAAGACATTCTTCATTGTCTGACATGACCCCCAGGCTTGGCTAAGCAGAGGTTGAAATGGTGCCCAAGCCCTTCCATGTTCACACAGAACTGCTCTTGGGCTGTAAAGGGGCCTTTGAAAGACAGAGAGTGAACATAATGAGGAGAAAGGAACTAGCGAAGAGAAAGAGCTGCTTTTGTACTCTATGAATTATTTATTCCGTCAAGCCATGAACTCACTATTTCTAACTAACACTCTATCAGGGTGCTTTCAATAGTGAACCCTAAGAATGAAAACTTGCAAGATTATCACTCCTTAGCCAATCTATAAAGTTTTCCCTGCTTAAGAATTAATCATACAGATTGTGTTGTATCTAAAATTTATGTCTTTAATTATAAATTTTGTAAAGCAGACCAAAGTGCCAATTTTTAAGTGACCCAAAATCAGCAAGTAGCTTTCATGACCAGCTTTGAGGTATTAGCAAACCACTCCTCTGAGTTAGACATGCTTAATCACCAGCCCTCTTGTTTGTGTCTGACAGATAACTAAGTATCCTAAACTGCTGGAGACAAATCTCTGCTGCCAAGTGCTGTTGAGATTTATCTCATAGAAGACTCTAGAAAGGAAGTCCTGGCTCTTGATCAGCAGAGACAAGCTAGAGTCAGATTTCTCCCACAACCATTAATAACGCTTGCTTCTCTAAATTATTAATAAAGATTAAGCTTCCTCTGAATAAGGGCAGGAATAATGCTCTTGATTCCTGAAAGAAAAAGAGGTCTAGTCTGAACTCCAATGGATGGACAGCCTGGCCCCATACTTTAAAAATATGAACAAAGAGGCATCAAATACACCAATGTATTTACAATAAAGATGCTAACAGCACACAGCTGAGAAAGAACCTTCCTAATAAGCAGTGAAACTGAATGCATGTCTCAGGTAGAAGGTGGGAAACAGGCCTCTAACCTCACACTGTGTGCAAAAATCAACTCAAACTAAATTAAAAATTCAAACATTAGACTGCAAATTTAGATAAACGAGAAGAAAATGGAGACGTGGCTTGTCACTGGCTTTGGCAATAACTGTTTAGGACATGAGTTCAAATCACAGATGAGAAAAACTTAACAAATGGGATTATAAATGTAAAATATCTTCACATCAAGACTGAAGAAAATATCTGAAAATCATATATCTGATAAGCCATTAGTATCTAAAACATAGGTGAAATAAACAGGGTTGAGAGAAATCCTTTCTTAAAATGTAACATAGGAGTGGAGGGCTGAGGTATATTGGTTCAATTAGAGAAAAATTTTAGTTCACAAGTAAAGAACTATACCTTCTCTATCTTTGGCTAAGATCGAATTACTAAGAAACAGAAGTTGCCATGGTGAATAGCGTCTGACAACATGACATCTATGTGAATATGGTAGGAAGACTAAGTCCTCTCAATATAAGAACGGAGAGGTAGCCCATTTGCTGGCTAGAGTAAGCCGTTTCACAATATATTCACAATACAATCCTGGTGCATAGCATAAATACATATTTATTTTTCAACCTGAAAATAATCAAAACATTATTTTGTGAACAAATGAATTTGTATTTGTACAGTTTTTCTGTAACTTGAAACCTAACCTACACAGAACAAACTTCATCAGAAGTTACACACCTCTAACATCCTAACTCCTTATAATTTCTCTGTGTTTCCGGAAGTATGTGAAACTCCTGATGCTCAGGAGCATCTACAGAACTTTACCTGACCTCTGCTTTGCTAAGATATAAAACCATGAGGTTTTAGACCAGGAATCCACACGCTGGAAAGAAAGAATCAACTCTTGCAGTCTGTGCTCTGCTCTCCACACATCTACAGTGACATGTGTATTCCCTCTTCACAGAATAAATAACATGATAAAATTCTGAAAGGAACCAGCTAGATGGCTCAGCAGTGTAGGAGCATGTACAACGAAGCCTCATGGCCTGAGACTGAGTGCTGGAGCCCACATGGTGGGAGAATAAACCTGCACACTTGTCCTCATGGCCTGAGACTGAGTGCTGGAGCCCACATGGTGGGAGAATAAACCTGCACACTTGTCCTCTGCCCTTCACCAATGTGCCATCTCACACATATGCATGCACTTGATAAATAAATGCTTAAAAACCACATCTTTTTAAAACCATATATTTTGTGTACCATCTCTGGCATCCTCCCTAACACCTGCCATCTCTGGCTACATTGAATTCTTCTTACTTCTATTTTCCCCAAGAAAAAGCAGGTGGTAAGACATCAGCACTGGCCACTCTTAAACTGTATTTTATGCAATGAGAATTGGGGCTGGAGAGCAGTGAGAACCCATCTGTGTGTCATAACGAGGGTGGTGTGGTCCACATAAGAGATACAGTACCTAGTACATGGCATGACAATGGTTAAAACCACATCTCTGGCAACATTTGCTACACATCCCCACTAATCCTGTAAATGTCATGTCAGGTGTTGATGATGGAAAATAGTGTGTCTATGGTAAGGAGAGGTGCCACCGCCCACCAAACAATTACAATGGAGCAGTATGAAATGTTTATGGAGTTTTAGTTTAAAAGGCATTTTTCAATGTCAAGGGGTATCCGTGGATAAAAATGTAAGGATCTATTCTAATCAAACAGATTCTGTTACATTGAGATTCACACAGATATGGTAGAATCTTCTATTTTAAAGAGGTGTTAAATATCTATGAGAAGAAAATGACCTCCACTCTGTACGACATAGGGAAACAGCTCAGTAAGCAATGCGCTTGTCATGGCCTAAGGTTGGGATTTCAACAGGACCCACATAAAAAGCCAGCTGACCTGTTGCCCTCCTCCCCTCAATACAAATAGAGAAGGGTTCAGGAACAAATTGCTTCAAGGTTATTTGGTAAAGCCTCAAGGAACCATGTTTACGTAAAGGTATGCACAACATGGGTTAAGTGTGGTACATACACACGCACGCGCGCGCGCGCACACACACACACACATACCTAAGCCACTTGGGTTGCTCGCCATGAGAACTACAGGCTAAGAAAAACCTCAGTGCCAGCCATGCATGGGCAGTGTCCTTTTACATGGTGGGTCAGGTGTCCAGGGACTCTGACAAACAATACAGACCACTGATGTAGCTAGCCCTGAGTTGCCTACCAGGGGTCGAGGATAGGTTCCTATGACATAGAACTTGAATGATTCAAATTGGATCTGACCTGAAAGCATCTTTGCTGTGTCTAGCCTCCATGATACCAGAAAACACTATGCAAGCTACCAAGGAAGGGAAGCAGCCAGCCAGTCTTCCACAGCTGCAATGCTTTTGCAAGGCCATCTGTCCACAGGAGTACCTAACCCTAGTGTGGCATTCCCACCCACGTAGGTGGGAACCGACAGATGGAGTGGACTTAAGGCACACCCAACAGGAGGAAACCCAACTAGCTTCATGGTCCATGGAAAACAAGCTACGACCACCAGTTTGCTAGAGGAGAATTCCTTACTCCATTCTACATATTATCCTCACACCCACAGGTAACTGTAGCTACTACTCCTAAGCAAAGAAGCCTCTCTGAACAGCACGTGGAGACCATCACAGAGATCACAACTCAACACAACGGAAAGATCCACAAGTCGTCAGGAGCCCAACCCCATGGGTCCATCTGTACCACAGCTCTGTATCTATGACTTAGGGAATACCATGGGAGAGGGCCGAAAGGGAGATACAGGCCAGAAGACTCGAATGTGTTCTTTCTAGTCTCTCCTACAAAGGCAGAAACATGACCAGAAGGATGGCAATAACAGTGAGTACCATCACATGGAAGGAGGAAGCTTTCACAGTCTCACCTCTAGAGAAACAACTACAGGCAAATAGTAACTGAGCAGAGTTAGCCTTGCCTTGAGCTAGACCCTTTATTGGTTGTCCACTGCAGAGTGATCAACCCTGAAACCAACACAAACAATAAAAATGCACATAGAAGCTTGTATCTGTGTACATGAATATACATACATATATATATATGTATGTATATATATGTACACACACTGACATAACAATAATAATACAAGAAAAAGGGGCAATCAACCTGAGGCCTAATGGGGACACAGGATGGGCTGGAGGGAGGGAAGAGAAAGGGAAAAGCTGAAATATTTCTATTCAGTTAAAATATATTTTAAAAAAGAAGACACGTAAAACTAAACTTATTGGCCAGGGGTGTTCCTGCTATGTGTGCCTGTGATCTCAGCAGTGGGGAAGCAGAGGTGGGCAAAGCCCTGAGAGTCACTAGTCACCCAACCCAGTCTAATCAGTAAGTAGCAGATCCAAACAGAGACTATCTAAAAATCTACAATGGCTCCCAAGGAATACACAAGGTTGAGCCCTGGCCTCCACATGCATGTGAAAACCTTTTTCTCAGTCCTGCAGGTAATGTCTAGGGTCCTGTGCATATTATATTAGTATTATTCCACTTAGTTACATCCCCAGACATACTGTGACTAAAACTAGCATTAGATAATTAATTTTCTTCCTGTCACCTTGTAAGATCAAAAATAAGAAAATACAGTAAGTTTCCTAAAGACAGACTTCATGTCTGCACTAGTATAGCTCAACAGAAAGCTCTACACGATGTTCTCGGAAACTGCAGAGCAGTGAGTGCCTTTGACCTCAGCACCTAGGATACAAGGGCAGGGGATTCTGAGTTCATCATCCTGCTTTGTACAGAGATTTCCAGTTCATCATCCTGCTTTGTACAGAGATTTCCAGTTCATCATCCTGCTTTATACAGAGATTTCGAGTTCCTCACCCTGGTCTACACAGAGATTCTGAGAGCTCGAGAAGGAGCAGTGTGCTGCTGCAGACCCTGAGGAGTGCTCTAACTTAAAGCATGGCAGTTCACTTATCCAGGCTTGCTCTGCTGAGGCCTCAGAGAACTGACTCTAAAACCTGCAGGCTCACCTTAACTCCACGCAGAAGGCTGAGTTGGCAGAAGTATATTCTGAGAATGATAACTTATTAAACATGTATGATCATGCTTTTAAGGGTGAAATCATATTTATGTATAACCTAACAAGATTTATTAATTTTCCTTTGCACATTAGAGAGAAACACATTAAAAGGCAGTGAAGAAGGACTATTCTGTATGCAGTTCTTTCTGCCTTGGATTCCACTGTACTCTTCAGTACCTGCTCACTTTTCGCTTTTTCAATACATATTGATAATGTTAAGATGCAAATTTTACTTCAAGAAGAAAAGATAAATTAGACACACAAGTCTCACTTGTATTTATTAAGAAGCACTAGCGACTGGTGCCATGGCTCAGCAGATGAAAGGGCTCACCCTGAAGCCTACCATACAGAGTTGGAGCTCCAAGCCCTCATGAGGGTGGAGGGGGAGCCCACACCACCAAGTCATGTGCTGCACACCCCACAAGACACGTCTCAAACACACTGGAAAGTAAGTAAGAGAAACACTATTATCTCCAAGACTATTCTGTGTCATACAGACTGGCCAGGCATTTGCTAAGGTGCCTTGAAAAGACACCGTGCTTCCCTCAGGCTCTGCATGTTCACAATTTCCACACATCAGCTTTCAGATTTCCCCTGCCACTCTGTAACTGGGATTTTGGAAAACAACTACTCATTTATTAGAAAGCATCATGAGCAATGTCTTCTGACTACTTCTGCAGACAGCTCAGAGCCTTCCACATGGACACTGCTTGCACATGGACACATGGCTGCTTCTCAGCCAGATCCCTGAACCTCAGTTCTCTCTACAACATGAATCATCCTACATGAATTTTAAGGTCCTTTCCCACTTAAGAATCCTTATTCCATTTGTCTTTCTCTTAAATCTTTCTCAATGTGTTCTCATCTTTGTGAGCTGCACATGAGAAACTTTCTGACTTTCCCAGCATTGCACCACACTCTGGGAATGTAGAGTACCTGATTCCTTCTCAGCAGACTATCCCCACAGGTGTGCGAGCTGTCTCTGCTAGCGGCCTTCCTGAAACACCTTCCTTTCTGACTCCTGCCACCTAACCTAACGCCTCAGTGGGCAGCCAGGTTTCCCACCTCTGCATAGAGAACAGGGGCCTCCCAGGCAGCCTCACTTACTTTGGTTTGGTCTTAAATCTGTTGCTAAGATGTCAAGGCTTCTGGAAAGTACTTGTGCCTAGCAGACAAGTCAAGCATCAATATATAGAGAAGGAAAACAATTCTAGGGTATCCAAGTATCTTGTCTGAAAGGGAAAATTAAGGTTCCCATCTTAAATAGCTTTAAAGGGATTTATTGAATTGTATAATACAACCTCCACCTGTTTTCATCTCTCAAAATGTTTATATTTTGCTCTTCAACTAAATGCAGTTCTCAAAATATACAGTGATGTAAAACAGCCCTGAAAAGGAACTACTACATGACAAGTGCTGAGTGCAGAATCCTGTATGAACATCTGTGAACATCTGCATAACCACACACGTAGCTATGGCTGACCTCTGCTCCACCCTCACTTCACACCAACTCTTCACCTCATATCCAACCAATGCTTCATACAGCACCAGCCCTCACCTCACACCTCCAATCTCTCATCTCAGTGCTCCAAGATCACTCCACACCAGTCCAACCGGGCCAACTCCTCACCTCTCTCACCTATAACCCCTCACCTCTCAACCCTCCAACCCCTTACCCCTTCTAGCCCTTACCCCTCATCCCTCCAACCCCTCACCCCTCACCCTTCCAACCCCTCACCCTTCACTCCTCCAAGCCCTTACCCCTCATCCCTCCAACCCCTCATCTCTCAGCCCTCCAATCCCTCACCCTTCACTCCTCCAAGCCCTTACCCCTCACCTCTCACCCCTCCAACCCCTCACCTCTCATCCCTCCGACCTTTCACCCCTCACAGGGCTCCAACCCTCACCTAAAAATACCAAATATTATTTACCCATATATGTTAAGTACATGATACTTGAGAGTGCAAACTAATAAAATTACCAAATGTACACAGAAACATAAAATCTCTATATGTTAATACATGTACCTATACGAATATATGTATCATATGTACATATGAGCAAAAACAGCTTCTACCAATAAGATCTAACCTGGTTTCTTGGTAAAGGAATAGTGGGGATGGTTGCATGCTGAGCACCATGGCCATCATACATATGACACACAGTTAATGGCTCTACTCCGTGGCAAGAGGGGCTTGGGTCAAGTTGGAACTGTAAGCACAGACCAGTAACTCATCTTGTCTGCTTTGCAGTTCAGGAACCTGCTAGACCTCCTAGTGGCGCTTCATAGAGAAGACTGGCGGACAAGGCCGCAAAGCCACTCCTTTGGAAAAACTGCCAGCCCCTCCAACAACCTCTATGGGACAGAAAAGAGTGAAAACTGGGATTATGGCAGACTGAGCCTAGGCTTTATGTTCCACCTCAAGGAACATTCAGTAAACATCAATCCTACACGGGACTTGACAACCATTTAGGTTTACAAGCAGCATAGTGAGATGAAGTTAGACTTGGGGCAGACATGCTCTTGTGCCAAGGTCTCTTAGTGTATGCAATCCAGCAGCCACCATGACTTAAATGATGAAAATACCCTTTGAGGACTCTCTCCAAACTTATTACACAAACACTTATTTGGACAATGATTTTCAAAACATAATTTATAGAGTGGTAGAAAGCTGTGGGACATCACAGAATTGTAAAATCATCAAATTAAAAATTCCACAAACACAAAGCTGTTCTTTATCAACATGATAGATTATTAAAACATTAGGTTTAACACATTTTTATGTTTCTATGAAGGAAAATATTTTAAGTACACATTGCAATGCTACCATAATATGTGGAAAGAAATCAAAGCTTTAAATAAAAAATAAAAATAAAACAAAAAACCCCATCATACTGAGTAACTCTTTGGATATAGAACTTTAATTAAGTCTTGGAAACATTTTAAAATCTGTAAACTTAAAATACTAAGTACAGCTTAGTATAACACCAATTTTACTCTACCTCATGTCACTACATAAAGTATAAAGAAACTCTCAAGAACTTCAAATACAAAGTATCCAGGAAGAGACTCCAGGGGGTCAGAGGTAGGGGTCAGCAGGGTTCCAGGAGACTCCAGGGGGTCAGAGGTAGGGGTCAGCAGGGTTCCAGGAGCACACTACAGCCCGGTGGACAGGGGCCAATGGGTCGAAGAAAAAAAGCAACTTCCCTCCTTGGAACATGCAGCCACCAAGCAAAAGGGGTGTGGTGTGCTGCCAGAGACAAATGTCTGCTCCATTACTGTATGAGAAAGTGAGATCATTTTTTAGTTTTGCTGTGAGACATAACTTTTAAATTTTATACTTTATGCACAGTTGCCTTATCAGATAAAATTTAAATCTCATGTATTTAGAGATTCTGAACACTTTTTAAACTTTCACAGAAAGTTTATTTATAAATGAAAATAAGTAATATCAAACTCAGTTTACTTCAGTCTTTTTAGCAAGGCAAATCTAACATCAACCTATGTTCAAAGAGGAATTCTCAGAAAGAAAACGAGACAGGTATGCTACGCCCCACTGTTCCTCATCTACACATCTGAAATTAAATCCATTCTTGAGGCCTGGAACCTGATCCTCCTTAGGCCTGATCCTTAGGCCTGTCTAGCATCTACGGAGTTACCCACACAGCACCTATAATGCTGCACCTATAGTGATGCTCAAAGATATTCACACAGCACCTATAACAATGTTCTTTTTTCCAACATCTGGCTCTGTTATCACTCTAATCTCACTTCAAAAACACATGAAGCCCAATATCTTATTTCCCCTTCTTTCTTCATTTTCATGTGATGCAACAGGAGTTCTAGTCCCAGAGTCCCTTGGTCTTGCCACCCCATAGCTTGGGCTACACTCCTTTCCTAGCTGAACAAGGGTGAAGTCTCTGCCAGTTCCTACACATGTTCACAATGAGAACAGCCACATGTACCCTGCATAGCTGCTCAGTGACTGAAGGGAATCTCAGCCTGTCCTGTACCAGGCACAGGGACTACAATACAGAAGACAAAACACACTTTCCTTTCTCATAGAACACACATTCTGAACTCTTTATCTCTGATGGCTGTGTGAATTAAACTAGTCAATGTGTGTGCATAACAATGCACAGCACACACAAGGCTGCATCTGTCTGGTCTTACTGTGTCAGTGTGATAGAGCCTTGGGCTCATGTTAGCGTTCATGCTCATCCCTCTCGAGGTCGGCCCAGTGGCCACACTAGCCACACTAGCCACTCTCATCTGGTATGTTTTCTCCTTTCTTTCTTCTCCTTCTGTCTCAGTAAACTCACTATCACCTCAAACACAACTTTCTCATCTTCTCCTACACTGCTGCTCATTGGTGTCAGCAACACCCATTCATCTCCTCCTCAAACAGAAATGCTAGAGGCAGCAAGCCCTAGTGAACAGGGATAGCCATGTTACAATGAAGAACAAATGAGTTAATATGCTGAGAGTGTTTCTAATAATGCTGGATGGTAAATGGTCACTGGATGAGCAGAACTCAAAAGGAAATGGTAGATTTTGAAAAGGTGACTCTCACAAATACAAAACGAATAATGAAAGATACCATACATGCTTTAAATTAGAAAAATGGAACATGGCAAGGTAATGTCTTTTTACAACTTTATAAAATGTACTTACTAAAAAGAAGACATGAAGGTAGAAATCATATAAATTTACTATTTAGAAGAATATAAAAGAATTAAAAATTCTTGTATTACCTAAAATAAATGAAAGCATCTTTGGGTTACTTCATAGCCAGAGGCAGAAAATGATCTATTAAATACAAAGTCAGAGTTAACTGATAGTCAAAAGAATGGATCTAACGATATGCTCACAATTCATCACTTTAAGTAGTGATGTAATAATTACATTAGCTGATCCTTATGACTGATTCTGAACTTACTGAATAAACCCAGCATGGTTGTGATATATTTCTCGCATATTGCCAGGTCAAACTCAGTACTGTTCATGAGCTTTTGTGTCTAGGTTTGGGTTGAGGGTATTCTTCATTTTTCATAATTTTCTCCTAGATTAATAGAACATGCTAGGAACTATTTATCCCTTTCTTGCAGGATGAGACTCAGTGTTTGCTGGATGTTTTGTAGAACTTGTTGGTAAGACTGTCTAGTTGGTATTTTTCTCTGTGAGAAGATTTTTCTTCTGTTGTTTAAATCTTCAATTTTCTACAAGTTTCCCAAATCTGTCCTTCTGACTCACACATTCAATTATCTCAACTTAAGCTCACACATTGAGGTCAGCAGTTGATCCTTCCTGACACACCCACAGTCATGTCACCATATTCACCCCAGATCCTATAGATCAATCTTGCTAGCAACTCACAGATCAGCTTCCATAAGTTTTAATCAATTCTACTATGTCAGCTGCACTGTTGGACTTTCCTGGTTATTTTTATTCTCTACTTCATTGCTATAGACCCCATGTTTATTATTTCTATTTTATTTGAGGATGTGTGTGTACATGTCTGTGTGGACAGGTGTATCCATGAGTGCATCATGTACATATGAAAGCCAGATGCTGGCAGGTGGTATTGCCCTCTACTGCAGTGTGGGTCATGACTCCTCTGGTGGTTGAACAACCCTTTACAGGGTCACACATCAGATACCCTGCATATCAGATATTTACACTATGATTCATAACAGTGACAAAGTCACAGTTATAAAGATTTGGTTGGGGGTCACCATACCCTGAGGAACTGTAGCAAAGAGTCTTAGCATTAGGAAGGTCGAGAGTCACCGCCATATTGTTTTCCAACTTCTTTTTTGAGGTATGGTCTCTCACTGAATCTGAAGCTTGCCACTAAGCTAGACTAACTGGGTAGTGAGGCCCCAAGATCGTCCTGTTTCTGTCACCTAGCCTTGAGTTATAGGTTTGCACAACCATGTTTGGCTTTTACATAGGTGGTGAAATTTGAACTGGGGTCCTGGTGCTCACGCAGTAAGCCCTTTACCCACTGAGCTATCCATCTCCACAGCCCTCTGTTTTACGTCCACGAGAAGAATATCACATTACTCCCTTTTAGTTCTCAGAAGTGTATGGCTATTACTCTTCAGCCTCAAATGCTGCAAAGCAAGTGTTAAAAGTCTACAAATTCACAGAATGTGTTGCTTTAGCATTCACGAGTCCGGACAGTGCCTTCCTGCTAACAGACATTTTCTAATTTCCCTTATGTTTCTTTGAGTCACAAGCTATTCAAGAACAAACATTAATTTTCAAACACATAAGAAACTATCACTTATATCTAAATTAATGGCATTGTGAACATAGGCCAAGTTTTTAATGAAACTGGTTGTATTTGACCAGGATTAAATATTCTTTGTGTTCAAAAAGAACGTTGTAGTTGTGGGATACAGTGCTCCAGACCTGCCCATTACACCAAGCGTGTAAACCCTCTTACTGAAATGCTTTTTCTTGTTGATTTTTCTCTGCTCTTCCAACACCTACTAAGAAATTATTTCAAACCACCCACAATAATAATGGATTTGGCAATTTCTTTTGTGATTCTTTTGTTTTGTTTACTAGATTTTAAAGGTATATTAGCTTCGTGTCAATTTAAAGTTGTATTGTCTTTGTGTAGCTAACTGATGCTGGAAATCATTATCATCTCAAAGTCAATACAGTCACAGCTTTGTCTCTCAGTGACTGTTATATACATATGTTTCTTAAAGAAATGCTGCTTGTCATGAGCATCAAACGAGACTTTTCTACTTTATTCTATACAACTAGCTTGTCCTGACTGTCAGTGCATGTGCACTGTGTATGCTCTGCTTGTCCTGACTGTCAGTGCGTGTGCACTGTGTGTGCTCTGCTTGTGC
>NW_022196895.1:2360192-2383512 GCF_008632895.1 Mastomys coucha | reverse complement strand
GTGCTGACTGTCAGTGCGTGTGCACTGTGTGTGCTCTGCTTGTGCTGACTGTCAGTGCGTGTGCACTGCGTATGCTCTGCTTGTCCTGACTGTCAGCGCGTGTGCACTGTGTATGCTGTGCTTGTGCTGACTGTCAGTGCGTGTGCACTGTGTGTGCTCTGCTTGTCCTGACTGTCAGTGCGTGTGCACTGTGTGTGCTCTGCTTGTGCTGACTGTCAGTTCGTGTGCACTGCGTGTGCTCTGCTTGTGCTGACTGTCAGTGCGTGTGCACTGCGTGTGCTCTGCTTGTGCTGACTGTCAGTGCGTGTGCACTGTGTATGCTCTGCTTGTCCTGACTGTCAGTGCGTGTGCACTGTGTGTGCTCTGCTTGTGCTGACTGTCAGTGCGTGTGCACTGTGTGTGCTCTGCTTGTCCTGACTGTCAGTGCGTGTGCACTGTGTGTGCTCTGCTTGTCCTGACTGTCAGTGCATGTTCACTGTGTGCTCTGCCAGTAGACCTGCAGCTATCACTGCTAACCACATGCTGTTTATCATGCTTCCTTTCTTCCCCTGCTTACGTTTTTCATAATGAATGTTTATTCTCACCCCCATTTCCCTCCGTCTTAGGTTACACTATTTCTAGGTCTTCAGCTAATCAATAATCTTACCCTTATCCCAGGTTTTACTCAGCATATGTCTACACTCACCCACATTCACCATTCTGTGTCCTCTTGCCTCCCTACACCTCCCCTCCCTCTGTAGCTACTTTCCCTGTCCTGATCACCGTAGTGAAAGCACTGAGGACTTCACTGTAAACACATGCCATTTCCAGGCTCCACAGAGGTCAGGCAGAAAAGAACAAGATGAGGGCGAAGGTGGCGCTGCACCCTGGGAAGGCCAGCATCTTGTTGCTCTCCACCACGTGCTTGCTTACTGTAAAGAACCAGCAGCCTTTCTGCCCCATACTGCACTAAACCATGTTTGAAGTTGGCACTATAAAACTCCTCTGCATGCATTAAGACTGAAAGAGAGAGAAAGATGGTGCTTCCTACTAAAGAAACCAGCCAGCTTTAGGGAAGTTGGGGTCTCAGGCACTTCAGAAGCACTCAGTTTCGCTTTCACAGCTGCCACAGGACACACACGCCAAGTTAAACACAAGACAAAATGAAGTAGGAAGGAGCACTACAAATAGTGAGGCTGATCAATCTTTAAACTTAAAAAAGCCCACCATCCAGTAAATAGTAACATACAGAAGATAAGTGCCTTTTAACTGATATAAACTGGACTACACGGAATATTTAGAGAAATACATACTCATAAATAAGAAACTAATCTTTATGTACAAAGTCTTAAACTAGGAGATCAAGACAATGATAAACGTGTATTTCCCTAATACATGGTCCTTTAAAAGGCACTGGCTTTAATGTGTCTTGGAGCATACAGTGAGGACTTTGCTTTCTAACATCCTTCTTTCTCTTAGGCAAAGCCTTACTCCTCGCACAGCTGGCCTTAGATCCACGATCCTCCTGCCTTGTTTGAGAGTGCTGGGATTAAGGCTAGTGCCAGCACACTCAGCCTGAATTCTTTCTATTTAATAAAAGAGTAGCATACAAGTCTGAGTTGTAATATACTGAATATAAAGCATTAATGTAAATTTTTAAATTTTTTGGAACTGGAAGATTTTTTAAATACCTAGCTAATTTAATCCAAATAATAAAGCAGCTAGTTCACTTATTACTCTCATTGTCACAAGCAATCAGACACTGGACCGTGACAGTATAAAACAACAAGAATAGGGTAGACATCACAGTTCATGCCTATGTCCTAGTGCCTCTGAGGGTGAGGCAGGAAGATTACTAGCTTGACATCACGGTTCATGCCTATGTCCTAGCACCTCTGAGGGTGAGGCAGGAAGATTACTGGCTTGAACCAAGACTAGGCTAGATTATAGCAAAAGTCTGCCTTAAAATAGATAAAGAAACTAATCAATTAGAAAAAAGATGGGAAATGCCTAACTGTAGTTAAATACGTGAGGATCAATATCAAAGCACAATGATAGGTTCACAGGGATTTTATTCAGAGACATTACTAAATTGCAGAAATCATGTTTTTAGCTTGCTTTCAGTTGCTATGCTAAACTACTCTGAGTCAAGGAAATTTGAAGAGGAAGGGTTTATTATTTGGCTTGTAAGTTCATCATGGAGGAAAGCCAAGAAAGGAACCTGGAGGCAGAGGCTGAAGCAGAGGCCATGGAGGAGCACTGCTCACTGGCTTGGTCTCCATGGCTTTCTCAGCCTGGAGCGGCACTGCCTGAAACAGGCTGAGCCCTCCCACACCAATTATTAATTAAGAAAATTATACAGATATGCCCATAGGACAACAGGTCCTATTTTCCCAAATGACAAGTTTGTATCAAGTCAAAAAACAAACAAACAAAACAACCAACGCAAAAACACAGGAATGAGTTAGTAATTAAGAGTACAGAGTACTGTGTCTTTGGAAAAAACATCATTGATGGTGGAAGAAATATCTCATTCAAGAGGTTCATAAACAAATCACAACATTTGTTGGAATTGTGATTTGATTTGGAAAGGAAAAAACAAAAAGCAAAGCATACAATTCCCTATAGGAACAGAGTGCAATTTCACTACCAATTGGTGTGTAAGTTTGAGCTACCAACACTGACCTATATGAGCTCCTAGCAAGTCATAATCCTGTCAGTGGCACTGAGAGGGACAGGACGGTAGGGACAGGACGGCAGGGACAGGATTGAGACGTGGGCCTGTCAGCACGATCAGACTAGATTAGCAAGTTGGGAAAGGAGGGGTCGGCTTCTATTCCCACAGCGTTTCCTACTTCTAATGATGCAAACATGTTAGCATTTACTACATAAAGAAACCTTAAATGGTGACTGGCACAAACATCACAAGTCCTTGCTTCACAACCATCTGCAGTTCACATCACTCCCAAGGCAAAATTCAAAGTCGGTTGTCAGCAACAACTCCTTTCTTCATTTGCTTGCTAACGCTCCAGCTCCTCCCCCATCCTCTCATCCTACATGGCTCAAGTACGAATGTCTTCAAGCCCTGTATAGAGAAACACATGCCTCATGCAGCTAGCCACACAAGTCATCCCTCTGCACGGAATATCATTCCTTAAGTAGCTTCCCCAGGACAGCTATGCACACCCTTAAAGGCTCAGCTCTAAGCACTGTCCTCTCTGCACGTTGGTGGACTAGATTCCTGAGTTTAATTCCTATGCTGTTTTTCCTCACAATAAGTACCTTCGGTTTCTGTCTTCCTGCATGGTGCATATTAATCTACCATATTAAATCCACAGAAATCACATGTAGGCTTAAATGAATTACTGTTCAAATTCCATAGGCCAAATAACTTCAAGTTTACAATTATAACCTAAGACTTCTACCCCACACTTCATGCTTTCTTCCTATAATTGTACCCATGGATACCAAATCAAAAGATAGTATATATTTATGTTATGTACAATGTACAAGATAGTCATATTTCAAGGAAATATAAAAATATGAGACACTTCAAAACAAAACCAAGTCAGGTGGAATACACCTTTGATCCCAGTATTCAGAGGCAGAAACAGACACATCTCTCTGAGTTCAAGGCCAGCCTGTTCTACAGAGTAAATCCCAGGACAACCAAAGGGTACATAGAGAAACCCTGTCTCAAAGCAAAACAAAAACAAAAAAACAAAGCAAAACACTCCAAACCAATATACATAAGCACTAACAGACTTTTCAAAGAAAATCAGTAACAGAAAGGAATGGAAAGGTTAGAAGTAATGAGATATATGTCATTTAGTGACAGTGCATCCTTTAAACATGACATGTGTGTACACCTGTAAACAAATGCACTGGTCAGCTTGTCAAGAGGAAAGATTCATAACCAAGAATCAGCATGATCGTGATCACACACTCTTGGCAAAGAAAATATGTCCCTCGATGAACTCAAGATGAGTAGCGGGTTTAGGACCCTGTGTAACTAACGTTAACAGTGTGCAATGTGAATGGAGCAGTGCTGGGCTCTGCACAGCATGAAGGAAGAAGAGGCGGCAGGCAAGTAACAGTCACATGCTACCTACCCACTGGCTCCCCTTGGCAGCCTTGTCTGGGACTGAAGCTTTAGGAAGGCTTGAGGTCACAGTGGTGCACTCCTATAATCTGCGTTGGAGAGGCAAAGACAGAAGGAATTCTGGAGCCAGCCTCGCTAAATCAGAGAGCGTCATGTTCAGTGAGAGACCCTGCTTCAAAACCATAGTGACCATCAACTAATGCCAGTAGTGGCCACTTCACTCCATAGGCACACATGCAGACTCATGTGCCTACAGATATACTAGCCACAAGGAAAATAGAAAAGGAAACGGACTAGGTTTGATTTTTTAAATTTTACTTTGCCTCTTGAAAATTACTAAATACAGATTCAGGCACTTATAGGTCAAAATCAAAACAGAATATGAACAAAAATTACTATAAAATGATCATAGACCATGTTAATGCTTTAAACTTCAAAGATATTTAGGTAATTTTTCACTTTGACCAAGGAATAAGGCCTAAAAGAATAAAACCATAAACTGATAACAAGGCACAACAGTGACAAGCACTTTCTAGGTGGGCAGTTTCTTATCAAGTTAGCCATTTGCCTGGTGAATGACCCAGCAATTCTTTTAAGTGTACAGGAGCAATGTCAGTATATGGTCCCATAAAATCTGTGTGTGTGTGTGTGTGTGTGTGTGTGTGTGTGTGTGTGTGTGTAGGGTTAACTACAGCAAGCCCACAAATAATCAAAATTAATAGGTCAACTTTAGGTGAATAGCTATACAAATCATATTATATTCATATAATAGAATACTACTCAGCCATCCCAAAGGATGAGGTACGGGTGATACAAATTCCAAGAACACCATGCAAAACAAATTGAAGACTAAAGCAAGTAGTACACATTTCCTGGTTGAAATTCTAGCAACAAGAATTCTAACCTCCAGTGAGCAAAACCAGACAGACCATTGATTTCATGGGGGCCAAAAGTGGGAAGTACTGGCTGCCATTTGGCACCAGGGAACTTTTAGGGATGAGAGAGATACTTCCATATTCATGGCACTGGCAGTTATATAATAAGCATGCAAGAATACCAGATCTTGCCAAAATGTATAAGAATATACCTTACCCCATACAATAGTACCTCAGTACACTTATTAAAGCTTGCCTACATACTCACATATGGTTTTAACTTCTGTCTTGGTATTGTTTCTGGTCTAAGCCATAGGAACACAGTAAAATATCTGCATCTTCAAAATATGCAAAGCCAAATGAATGTATAAAAACCAGTGGGCTCCATGCATCTTAAACTTCTCAAACATGGATGTACAGTTTGGCTCCTTTGGGCTTTTTCTTTATTTATGCAACAGAGTAACAGTGACAGTAGTATGTTATTTCTGAATTCCATGTTAACAGTAACACAAAAGTATTTCAGTATCTCCCCATATAATTCACCTCCAGAACTGAGTCTAAAATGATCCTCCCTGAGCTAAAAGGCACACCTTAAGGGGCATAATCTAATGCTCCAGAGGACTGAGGAGATGTCTCCAGGATAAGCATGCTTGCTGAACGAGCCTGAGCTTCTGAGTTTGGATCTCAACATCCACACTTAAAGGAAAAGGCACGGCATGTGCCTGTGACCCAGTGCTGTGAGGGAGGCAAAGGGCAGATAACAGGATGATCCCAGGCTTGCTGGCTGTCAGGTCAGTGAGAGACCCTGCCTCTGATGAATAACACAGAGAGTGATAGAGAAAGACACCTAATCTACTCCTGACACTCATGTGTGCAGGCACATGTACACGCACACATGCACCCACATACTGATGCTCATGTAAAGTGCCCACATACGTGCATGCATACACATATGCACATGCTAGGGAGAAAGAGAAGGAGGGAGGGATGAAACATCCATGTAAATTTTCATACAGTAATTTCATATGGAAGCTTTAGACACATAATGTACTAGTCCATTACTCCTGCCAGAACTGGACAACACTCGAGGCCAAAGTTACAGTGAATGCATTTTCTAGTAATATCCTTTCAGGTAGTAGTTACATTAGTTAAAAATGGATAAGAAACAGATAACTGATACAAGATCTATTTAAAGCAAATGCATAAAATTTAAAGTAGCATTTAACAGACCCTTAAAACATAATAAATATACTGCTTCATAAACTACATTTACCCACTTCAATGCTGAGATTAGCAAAGGTAAGTCACTTGGCCAAGTTAAGACAACTAGTAAAATACAGGATCAGCCCCGGCCCTACCCACTGCTTATCCTTACAAAAGAAACACTCTATCCAGCCAAGTGTGGAAGATCATGCATGTAGTCTCAGCACTGGGAGGAGGATTAGCACACTGTCAGCATACTGTCTTGTGTTACTATATGAGACAACAAATCAACAACAAACAGACAAGTGAAACAAATAAAAGAGGCCCCATTGTGTTCAGGGCTGACCACCATACATATAAGAGGTCAAAGGATAAAAGAAAATAACTAGAAGGAAATTTTCTATGAACGTATTTTTATCTCTAAATTAGAAAAGATTCCCTACTACCCACAAAGTCAAAACTTTGATAGATTTAAGATTAAAGTTAAGGATTTTTGTACCATCATCAAAATCAATAGATTGAAATTATGATACTGAATATTAAAAAAAATTAGGCAATCAACAAGAAATATAAGACAGGCAAAAGTAAACCTAAATTGCTAGACAAAGATATGCAGAAATGACCACTCTCTTAGAAAAAAAAAAAAAAACTACCCTGACACCCTATTTAACAGCTGTCAAAATAGTAAAATGAGGACTGGAAAGACAGACCAGAGGTTAAGAGTCCTGCCTGCTTTTCAAGAGGACTTGGGTTCAGGTTCCAGCATCCACATGGCACTTGTAACTATGACTTCAGTCCTAGGGAATCTGATGCCCTCTTCTGGCCTCCGCAGGCATGAGACACACACATGGTGCCCAGATATACAGGTAGGTAGAACACTCGTACACATAAAATAAGGAAATTTTAATTTAAAAATGTAAAATGCAGAATATTATAAAATACCATACTTTGGAAAAATCTGAAATAAAAATTAGTTATACATTGTCAGTGAGGGTAAAGATTGGTTTTGTCATTTTCTGAACAATGTGGCAGGAGTTAGCCACTGTTCAGAGAAATTTTTCCTCGCTTTCCTGACACATAGGAAGACACATGACAGGATCACTGGGACCAGAGTGGCAGTCGGAATGGGGGCCAACACTGGAGGCATTCATAGCTAATTGGTGATTTATAAGGAAATTAAATGACTGCAGTTGGAAGCATCTGTCAGGCATGTAGGACTGGCACAGCGAAGGGCAGAAAGATAGCGGTGATTGGAGTAAAGAACACCACCACGAGAATGAGAGAATTCCTCTAAATAACTGTAAGCTGAAGAAACACCTAAATCAACAGCTAACTGTGCTAGGTGCATGTATATGCAGTAGAAATCCTTTCATGCCAAGATGACTGAGCATTCTATAAATACACGAGAAATATTGGCATCCACTTGCTTGTTACAAATTCACAGATGAATATACTTAATAGTCTAGTAAATGGAGCACAAACCAGGTCTCATTCTGAGCTAAGTTGAAATACAAACGTGGCAAAGTCAGTTTATGCTCCTTGTTCAGCTCTGAGCATGTGTATACTCCTGCTCCACCCGTCTTCCTCCCTCCCCCTTCCTAATCTCGCCTCCCACTTTCCTTCCTCTTTCTCGAGTTCTCACTCTGCATCCCAAACTGACAGTGTCAAATTCACCATCCTCCTGTCTCAGCCTCCCAAATGACAGGAATAAACCACCACACTTATTACCAATTTCTCTTTGAAAAATGCTTTTGATAGTCTCCCCAAATCCTTCCATCTCTAAGTATATATTACTACTTTAATTGTCTTAAATGTTACTAACATGGAATGATTTTCCTTTTTTCCACTTCCCTTGTTCATTCACATTAAAAAAAAAAAAACCCTCAATGGATATGGAGAGACTCAATTTAGAGAAGTGATCCAGCACCAGTGTTCAGTACTAGGCAAGTACTGGGCATTAGGGAACATCTTGAACATACACCACATACACCAATGGTTAGGAGGCAGAATAATAATATAGTTCTGTGCTACATAAAGATGTGTTCAACCACACAAGTTTCCCTCCAGTGATGGTGCCAGAAGACTACTTTCAGTGACACAACAGAGTATTGGCTGTGTGTGATGGTCCCACAGTAAAACCTCATAGGACACATTTCTAAGAGTGCACTTACTCAGGGTTAAGGAAGAAAGGAGAAAATACCAAAGATATGGTGATTTTCACAGTCCCATCTAGCATTCCCTAGAGAATAAGCTTAACTTAAGTCTGGGGTCCCACACTTACTCATGCTAGCCACACATTACTGACTCTGTCTGGTACTACACTTCAAATTACATGCTCAAGTCTCTCTGTAGTTGCCATCCAAGCATCTCAAATATCAGTTCATCTGCATCAGTTTTCTGAAAAACTAGGTACAAGAATCCTTCATATTAAAAATCAAAATTTTAGGATGGGGTGTAGCTCAGTAGTCAAGTGGCTGCTATTCAATATCCCATGTTCAATCCCAGACATTTTTTAAAAAGTGTAAAATTTAATTAGAGTGATTAATTTTTATATCAGCAGTCTGCTCTACTTATAACAATCCCCCCCATACTGCATTCAAATAATGTAAGGGTTGATAGAGAAATCAAATTTTTGTTAGTGACCATGAAGAGTACTGGAAGTATCTGAAAGGGGTGCCCATTTTATTAAAAGAAAGCTATAATTAGAGTATTGAAACTACCTTAAATTTGATCTAGAAAGATGGTTAATTCAGGAATGTGCTTGACTATGACAAGCTGAGTTTGGAACCCTAACAACCACATAAAAGTATGCCCATAATCACAACACTAGAGAACTGGAGACAGGAGGGTCCCTAAGGCTCCCAGGGCACCCAGACTAATTAACTGGTAAGCCCTAGATTCAGTAAGAGATTTCTCTCAAAAATAAGGTAGAGGGAACTAGAAAGATGGCTCAGAGGTTAAGAGCACTGACTGATCAGGTAGCTATAACCCTAGCTGCTTTGAAAGCCAAAACCAGATTACAAGTTCAAGGCCACCCAAGGCAACCTAATGACCCACTGTCTTTAATTTAAAAAGTTTTAAAAGGGTAGGAATGGAACTCAGAGGTAGAATACTTCCAGAATATTATGAGACCCAGGTTCAATCTCTAATACTACAGTAAATACATAAATAATAAAATAAATACATATATACATACATATTACATTATCAGTAACCCTCTTTCAGGTTAAGAACAGCATAATTCACTTCTAATTAAGTTTAATACTCAGCTAGACGTGCTGAGTCCACATGAGGAACTGTCATGTAGTAAAAGTGATGTCCTAATACTGCTGTCTGTTGGGGCCGTAGAGGTGGTTCAGAGGTTAAGAGTACTCGCTGCCCTTCCAGCACCCACAGCTCACAACTACAGGATAACTGCTGCCTGGAACTCCAGCTCCAGAAGATCTAATCACTCTGGTCTC
The DNA here is from genome assembly GCF_008632895.1 of Mastomys coucha. Lineage (NCBI taxonomy): Eukaryota > Metazoa > Chordata > Mammalia > Rodentia > Muridae > Mastomys > Mastomys coucha. The sequence continues at coordinate 2,373,892 of NW_022196895.1, read as the reverse complement.
CTCTGGCCTCACATGTACAAATCTATACATAGGCATACTTCCTTTAAAATGTAATACTCAAAACACTGTCCCATACAAAGTAAAAATTATCCCTCTGGCAGTGTCTACACAAAGATCAGATTTACACGTTATAAAGCTTCATAATTCTTCCTCAGAACTGCTATGGTAATAAATATATTTGCTATGTGTTAACTGGGCCACTCCTCAGTGGACAATAGTGCAGTTCAAATGCAATCAGAATATATAACACACATACTTTAGACTTATACCATGATTACCTAGCAGTATGTATAGTATCTAACTTTTCAAATGATAGTTTTGAAAGTAATTTTATCATGTACCCCAATGAGGGCACGTCTCCCATTTAAACTTTCAAACTTTTTTTCCACAAGGCACTTTCATCTTAGCTTGCATCTCTACAAGACGTGAATCCAGATTACCATCATGCTGCAGAGCCTACGAAACCTTTCTGTGTCCTACACCTGCTAGCCCCTCACTGTACTATTGCATGCCAATGCAGATCTTCCAGCATCTGCACTCGCTTTCTTCTCTCACTGCAATTCAACACAAGTACTTAAGAGCAGCTAGGAGTATAATCCCACATGATATTGCATCTGTGTTTACATCTGACTCTTACCACGTGCTTAGGCATGACTTATAAAGGAGAAAAAAAGGGGGAAAAAAGCCTCACTATGAAATATTCCCAGCATAGCTTTTTCATATTTCAAAGCCACTAAAATTATAAAACAGATATATAATACATAATTTTAAAAATATTGAAGGCTAGACAAAAAGCAAACAATAATTATTCCTCATACTTTTTTTTGCCAGAGTCATCTAACCAAGTGACTGATGTTTGTAATCTATAAGACTTCTGATGTTTGGCTTCATGCTAGAATTTCATACCTTGTGAACTCTGATTAAGTTCCTTAATTCATGAAAACAAGAAATGAATTATACTCATTCATGAAGATATCAGGAAGTAGGATAGCACCAAATTAAAGAGAAATGATATGAAAAATTGTATTTACAGACAATCCTGGGAAATTCACACAGGCTTATATGACAAGTCAGCTTAGTCCGATTTAGTCAAGACAGACAGTGTGACTACTGCACTATGGAAGTCATCAATGAATTTCTACAGCTACATTACAATAAACAGGGAAAGAAATGCTTCTAACTTCTGACTGAATGCAAGGCTTAAGGTTTATAGTTATCTTAACATAACTCTATGAACACAAACAAGAGCATAACTAAATACTTAAAGTTTCATGTAATTATTCATACGCCAAAGTTATCGTCTCAGTGCACACAGTTTACTTAAGGTAGTACTTAATAACTTAAAAATCAGTAAAGCCTTAAAAACTTGCATTTCTTATTTTATAACTGAGAGACTTAAAAAGTCAATGTGCTGCGGGATTATTCTCTAGATATGTGTATGGGATGAAAAAGGGCCATCACTCATAAGAGGCTCACAGGGCCAAAGATACAACCAAAGGCTACAAGCACACAACAGGAGCCTAGCATCTACTTCAGTTTCCCAGCCCATCTCTAGTCGTAAGGTTATGTAAGCTATGAGAAAATCACTACCCAGTATGATCTAGCAACCACTTCACTGAAACCTCTTTTTATCATACCTAATCATGCACATCTTTAACATTTGAAAATGTGTTTTTTCAAAATCCCTACTATTAACATCAACAACAGGTTAAGTAGTACAGTGGTGAATATGCAAAATAAATACACATAGTTATTGCATTTTCTTGCTCAAGTCTAAAACCAAACTTTTAATAATATAACTGCTTTAATGTGATACCAAAGAGTACCAGTCTCAAGACTTTAAAGCTTAAATGTGTAAGTATATTCATATGAACACATGCCTACCTTTCTGGTATCAGTAAACTAAAAAGCACTCCGGCTTGTTTTAAAGACCCAGGACACGGAAGGCTTCCCATCAGCACAGAAGACCCACAAGCTTCTGATGCTGTACCAATAGTTGTTTTTGTTAGCATCCTCTACTGGTGGTTTCCAAAGACAGCAAGAAAAAAAATGATGCTAATGATAGAAAGGTATGTGTCTGCTATTGCATCTAAGGTGAATTAGTCAGCACGCAGTCATCAGGACTAGAACTCATTTGTCACGAATAAAAACGGGAAAGGAAAAGAATGGAACTTTGGGAAAGAGAAAATATTTTAAAATACATTAAAGCATCACATTCTAAACAATAAACATCAACTTTATCAATTCCACTGCCATTCCTTTAGACAACGAGCTTTCCCACAGCATCCCCACACAAGGCTCCATGATGTGGGCAGTCCTGTTCAAAGGCTTCACACTTGCTAAGTCATAGTTTTAATGCTGTCACCAGCGTCCTAGCTATACACATATTCTAGAAGGAAAGGAAAAATGTTTTGCTGCTGGCTTAACCATAAAATACATATTTCAAAATGAATACAAATATTATTTATAGATAAGTAATATAAAATATCTCTGTTACTATCTCCCATTGTATATACCACTACGTAATCATTTAAATGGATTTTAAGAGTTAATATTTTTCCAGACAATCCTCTGCTGAAGCATCTGCAACTTAAATACGACTGCGTTGCTAAGAAATATCGACCAGCACCTATCTCCAGGTTTCACAACACAATGCACATAACTTCGTTCTTAATTTGCAAAAAATAGCAGGCGAAATCAAACAGCATGGCTGCAATGGTGAGCGATGGATGAAAGCACCTGAGAACAAAAAGAAACAGAGAGAGGGAGCCGAAAGTGATGGGAGCGGGTACCTGTGCTAGCACCGTGCTCTCTCACACCTTTTGTTTCTCCCAGAAATGCATACTGCAGTCAAGACATTTTAAGCACAAGAGCCCCAAATATGTGTTTCTAATATTAAACACAAAGGGAAGACACTGACAGCAAGCCTGGTAAATAAATCCCTCCCCTGCAAAGGAAGGCAGCAAAAACGAGGCTGACATGCATGCAGGAAAAAACTAAACACCATCTTATGTCTACCTGCACAAGTTGCCATTTGCTGCAGCGATCGAGAATCTCCTTTTCCTGTTGATTTCAAGCACCTTTCACAGAAGAGCCTTCCCCCTTTAAGTCATCTGTTGATATGCCTTATGTGTGTGATATTTTAATATCACAGGATCACTAGGAGAAAAATCCATTCTTTCCTGTTCAGGTAAACATGTTTACAGCAGCTGCACAGACGCTGGGTGGTTCAGACTCACATGTCACACACATGTCGTCAGCAACAAGAAAAGCCCCTTTCTCTGGCGATTAACATTTTAAATAATGTAAGGGCAGTGAACAGCCCTTTCCTAACCAACTTACCTTTCATAAAGCCACATCGGCAATAGCAGCAACAGTTCAATGTAGAACAGACACTATCTGACGCTAGAAGCAGGAAATTACAATTGCGGTAGCCTGTGCTCAGGTCCTTGCCACAACCTCTCCACAATGACGCTACCAACACACCTTTCCCTTCGAACGAACGAGCAGGCTTCTCCGAAAAGCAACGTTTATCTGAACAACTGAAAATCATTCATGGCACCAGGGATGTTAATGTGGGCTCAGATACATTCAAAATGTGTTTACAACCGAGACGAAACCTCTCTGGAACAGCCTAAAATCGTTGTATCTGCTTCTAGACAGGAAATCCCACACAAAATCTAAAATTGCCAGGAAAGGTTACAAAACCTGGCGTTTGGCATCCCGGAGGGGAGGGAGCAATGCAGGCTGGGCGGGGGTGGGGCGTGGGGGGCGCGCCAGGGTTGCCACTTAAACAGGATTTCCTAGTTCTCTGGACGACACATCGATGCCCTCAGGGGCGCATTTATTCCCCCAATTTTAAAAACTCGTGTTTCAACACCCCGCAGGAGCCCCCACGGAGCCACTGGGTGCGAAAGGCACGAGGAATTCCTTATATAGCCGCGGCCGCAGCAGTGCAGGGCTGTGGCCGCCCATCACCACACACAGGTACCCGGGCGGGGGCATCCCCCGGCCGCCGCCGCAGGGACTGTCCAGACAATGACCAGGAGCAGAGGCTGTCCGCGCTGCGAGCAGCGAGCACACTCGCCTAAAGAGAGGTACCATCTAACAACTCCTGCTTCTCCCTACGTTGGGAGAGCCCACGGGGCACCCACCGACACAAGTCGGGGTGTCGCTTTCTCTCCTAGTGCCTGTGGCTTTTCCCCTTAAACAAACAAAACAAAACAAAACAAAACAAAAACCACCACCACCAACAACAACAACAAAAAAACTCTGTAGCCGAGGAGGAATGTGTTTCCCTGGCACATCCGCGGAAATCAATACCCCGCGCAGCTGCACCGCGAGCCGCAGCCCCGTGCGCCCGTCGGGCCGCCCGCCCCCTCCCCCACCCGCCCCACTCGCGACCCCGAGCGCCAGCCCAGCTCCATTATCTGTCCTCTGCTGGCGCGTCGGGCCCAGGTAACAACTTCCCCAAACCGAAAGAGCCAAAGCGAGGCGCATGCACACAGCCCCGTGCCCGCCGGGACTCGGGCTGCCCGGGCGTCCCGACCTGTCTGTGCCGTTTCCCGGCCCGCAGGCGGCGAGTCCACGCACACGCACGCCCCGCGGCAGCAGCCAGGAGCCACCAGAGCGTGCCCGGCCCGCGACGGGCACCGCAGGCGCTGGGTTCCAGCCCCTCGAGCGCCCGGCTCACGGCGGCCCCGCGCGTCCCCATCCCCGCCCGCCCGCCCGGCCGCCCGCGAGCGCGCGGGGCGCAACTTTCCCGCGGGCGCCCGACCCGGCGCGCTGCCCGCTCCCGCGCACACGCGCGCACGGCCGACACGCAGCCGACACGCAACCAGCCCGCGGCCGCCCGTCCTCTCCCTCCCGCGCCCGCGCCCGCCCGCGCCTGCCCGCCGCAAGTTTGTTCCCCGCCGCCGCGGCCTGCGCGGAGGGAGGAATCGCGCGCGGGGAGGCGCCGAGGGGCAGCAAGAGTGGAGAAAGTGCGGAAAGAAGCAACAGCCGCTCCACCCGCGGGCGGAAAGTGGCCGGGCGCGGCGGCGGGATGCGGCGCAGATAACGGTCCCCGGGGCCGCCCGAGCCGCTAGGCGCAGAGGCAGGTAAGACATAACGGTCCAGGACAGCGGCCGCGGCGGCGGCGGCGGCGGCGGGACGCACTACTTTACTTTCCCACTCTACTCGGCCGGCCCCGCCGCCGCCCCCGGCCCGCTTGGCTCTGCGCCCCTCGCCCGGCCGCCCGCTGCCCGCCGCCGCGCCGGGCCCCTCCGCCACTCACCGTTATTGCGCCGCGGGTTCGCCTGCTTTCTGCGCTTACACCTGGGGCCATCCGCCATGATCCTCTCGCTTGTGTCTAAATGCTCGAGTCACCTCCTCCCTCCCTCCCTCCCTCCCTCCCCTTTCCCCCCCCCACCCGCCGCCTCCACCCCTCCCCCTCCCCACCGCACCTGGTTTACGACACTCGAGGCTTTACGACATCACCTTCCTAACACCTAGCGGCGCTCGCTCTACGGCCGGAACCTTGTTGCTAGGGCCGGGGTGGTTTGCGGCAGCCGTGGGACGCTGCCGAGTTTGAATCGTGGAGGCGAGGGAAAAGTTTTTGCTCAGGTGTGGTGGGGTGGCGTGGCGGGGGGGATGGGTGGCTGGGACGACGGGGACGGGGACGGGAGGGCGACAGCGTGGCTCCCTGGGCCAGGTGGAGCTGGCCGCACGGGCCACACCCGCTCCACCCGGACGCGGGCGGACGAGTTGCGCACTGCGCGTAGATCGGCGCGCTCCAGCTGTTGGTGCGGCGACCCGCACGTGCCTGCCGGGGACGTGGACAGCCGGGACCGCGGCGCGCGAGCTACCTGACTCGCTCGGCCTCCTTCCTCCCCTCCCACGGACGGCCGCGCGGGTTTCCCCAGCCCGTCCGGACGGGAAGTGACTGCAGTTAGGTTGAACTTCAGCTGGACGGAGAGGGAGGCGAGAAATTCCGCTAGCAGGAAAGCAGCATGAGTAATCCCCCCCGCACTGTGCCAGGCTCACTTCCTCATCTGCGCCTGGCTCACCTGCCGTCACCTTGCCTGCCCTACCCTGCAGGATCCCAGGGTGGGTGCTCAGGGTTGTGGTGATTTGCCATTGAGCATGCTTGGAAACCTGTAATCCAAAAAGTCAGAAGCCTGAGGCAGGAGGATGGCTGAGAGTTTGGGCTAAAGAGTGGAACCCTGTCTCAAAATAACCAAGTTTTACACTTATCTGAGCTGTTGTCGAAGTGGGAGGGCCTCAGGCTAAAAGCAAGGGTGACTAATGTGGGCTGATGCTGCCTATTATCTTTAGTCCTTCGACTTTGTACAAGAACCAAAATACCTTGACACCCGTTTTCAGAAATTGGGATTTAAGTTGACCTTTCTCCTCCTTCCCACCCCTTTTCAAAGGAGGAATTATGTGGGACCATTCTATGAAATAAATGAGCTAAGCCATTATTTCAGATATGTAGATATTGTATTAAGGGTATTTATGGATAGAGATAACAACCTGTAAACATGCCTTAGAATGTAAGGAATACGACATTAAATCAGCACAGTTCGGAGAAATGACACCTGCTGGTAGGTTTCTGCCTACCCAAGGAAGGGGTTTTTTAATGGTGACACACAGCAGCACTCTTTAAATGTGGGAGATGGAGGCAGGAAGGTCACAAGTATCAAGCCAACGTTGGTTTGCATAGTGAGACCCTGTCCATAATAACAACTCCAACCCCGAGGTGTTAAAAGATTCATTAAATTGAAATATGTGTACAACCAGGGTCCAGTAATTAAAAAGCACTGGCTATAGATGAAACCCTCCCACATTTGCTGGGTCTGAATAATAGGACTGACGCACATCAGATCTGTACTCATTGCAAAACCTGACTTTTTCTTTGTCCCTGTTCGTACTTCTTCAGTACTGTGTTAACTGAAACATACATGTCAGAATGGTATCCTTGGATTAATGGCCTTGAGTCACTGTGTGTGGTTTAGCCCTTGAGCTTGGGACCCTGTGCCATGGCATCCTGAGTAGCTGGCATTACGTGAATGAGCCATGGCCAGGCCTCCATGGATTTCTGAATCACATCATAAACTTCTGTCTTTTACTGGAAATTGTCTAGTTTCCAGCCAAAAGGAAAAGAAAATGTTCTCTCTACCACAATTTTACCTTCCCTTAAACTTGGAGGTGTCAAACTTGCAGTTCTTTTCCTGGCTTGTGAATGCATCTTTGTTCTTCCTCGGCCTACCAGTCATAGAGACACAAGCAGCTCAGACAGCACTTGGTTCCTTAGTGCTTACAGAGTGACTTAGTGCTTACAGAGTGACTTAGTGCTTACAGAGTTCCTTAGTGCTTACAGAGTGACTTAGTGCTTACAGAGTGACTTAGTGCTTACAGAGTGACTTAGTGCTTACAGAGTGACTTAGTGCTTACAGAGTGAGTTGGGCTGGGTTGCATTATTAGCTATGGGGACAATAAACATTTCCTTGGGCTTGTCTGTGTCCTCAGTACCTACCAGAGTGCCTACCTTGTAGATTGTTTAATAAATATTTCTGAGATAGGTTTTGTCTAAGTTTTCTGAGCTGTTCTTATCAATAAAGTGAAGGTTGTGTGCCTTACTTTATCATCGTTTCAGGGACTGTTAAGGTGAAACCCAGGAACTACCAGTCATGTCCTTTCTAGATCTTAAGCTCCTTTATCATTTTCCTTTTCCCTAAAGGATTACTTCTGCCCAGTTTGATTTTTAAAATACATCCCGGAAATATTGGTGAGCCAAATTTACACAAAGTTTCACTTTCACAAGAACCTCTGATAACATACAAATTAAATATTTGGCTTCTGTTTATATTTCTATAATGTTATTCAAGATGTTTGAAATCTTTTCTAGAGAGAGCAGGCAGAAGTAAGTCTCAGAATGTAGAACACTACTTTAAACTTGATTCTGTGTGACAGCTTTATCTTAACCAAAGAATGGAAAAAAGTCTTTGGAACCAACTTATAAAGGGAATGCATATTAAAATTTAGATTAAATCCGGCCCTTGGGAGGTAGAGAAAGGAGGGTCAGAAGGTCAAGATCATCCTTGGCTACATACTGAGTTTCATGACAGCCCGGGCTACAGGATACCCTGTTTCAAAATAAAAAGAGTGTAGACTGAGGGGCTAAGGAGACCAGTGACTTTAACTTGCATCATGTCTTGTTTGCAGGGACTGGTGCATCACAGAAAGAACATGCCTGCAGTATGTGCCTTTGTTAGTGGAGTGCTAACACTGCTTTGAGCACTAGGGTTGTATATGTTGAGGAAGATATATTGTAAAATGTGGATTGCTGTATTTTCAAAATGTAGTGGGAAAATGTAAATGTATCCATCCAATTCTGAATTTCCTATAAATTTTTCATACCCTTTGCATATAACTTGCTTTTCGTGTAAGATTGGCTTACACATTAGGATCAACTCTGATAGATGACTATTTTGAAGTTATCTGGTGTTTATAAAACAAGGCCACCTCACTGTCCAAGTACATTCGAGATGTGTGACTATGATTCTCTAGGTAATGTCACGGAAGATTCCTGTGCCAGTGCTACCTCTTCATCCAGTGCCTGTCCAGTGTGAATTGGACCTTTGAAGGAGGTACACTGATTATATGTTCCTTCGGGTTTCTATTGCTGATAAAACACCATGACGAAAGGCAGCTTGGAGGATATTCTAGTCATGGTTCTGTTGCTGTGAAGAGACATCATGACCAAGGTAGCTTTTATAAAAGAAAGCATTTAACTGAGGGCTTGCTTACAGTTTCAGAGGGTTAGTACATGGTCATCATTGGAGAAAGCAGGCAACCATGGTGCTTAGAGCAGTAGCTGAGAGTTTTATATGCTGATTCGCAGGCAGAGAGAGACTCTGTGGACATGGGCTTTTTAAACCTGAAAGCGCCCTCTCAGTGACACACGTCCTACCACAGGCCACACCTCCTAGTCCTTCCCAAATATTTCCATTCAAAGGTGACTGGGCATTCAAATGTATGAACCTGTGGGAAACATTCTTCTTCCAACCCCACCAGGAAGGAAAGGATTTATTCAAGTTTATAAGTCTCAGATCAGACTTTATTACTGAAGGAAGCTAGGGCAGGAACCTGCAGATAGGAACTGTTGCAGAGGCCATGGCAGAGTGATGCACACTGGCTTGCTCCCCGTGGCTTGCTTAGCCTGCTTTCTTATAGCATTTAGGACCAGCATTCTAAGGATGACACTGCCCACAGTGGGCTCACACGTCGGGTGGTCATCAGTCAAGAAAATGCACTATAAGTCACTCTGGCAGAGAACATTTTCTCAGTTGAGGTTCCCTCCTCTCAAATGGCTCTAGCTTGTGTCTGGTTGACAAAAAAAACTGACCAGGACACATTTAAAGAATGCAGGGTCCCTTCTGAGTTTAAGGCCAGACTGGTCTATAGAGTGAGTTCTAGGACAGCCAGGGTTATAGAGAAACCCTGTCTCGAAAACCCCCCCACCAAAAAAAAAAAAAAATAAGAAAGAAAGAATGCAGGGGCCCTTCAAGCTGCTTCCATGTAATGTCTCAGATGAGACTGGATCTGTTCATAGTGGATAAAGGAAGCTGGTGGTCATCTCACAGCTGCTGTTCAGCCAGTCTGCAGCAGACCTCCGGAAGGTGCTTAACCAGCAGTCCTCCTCAGGACCTGTGTGCCAACTTCACTATTAAAAGATGACAAAGGAACATGTTTTCCTCATACCTCCAGGTAATTTTTATTATACTGCATCACAAAATTTCTCCTTAAGGAAAAGGCTCCCACTCTTAATAGAGGTCAACAAGCTGCTAACGGTCGGGCTGTTAACACAGGTGGCCTTTTCAAAACACATGGTATAGAAGCATAAACTTATTTAGGGATAGAGTTGCAGAATGTCATTGGTCATCTCCAAAAACTAATACAATAATTAATGTGGATTAATTTCAGCAACTTCTCTTATAGAAGATATCTTTTATTGATACTGGGTGTGAACATGCGTGATGTGCTCAGGGGTCGACACCAGAGAGCCCAGCATGAACAAATGGTTTTGAGTAGACTATACTTACCACAGTATCAGGGGTCTGGCATTTGGTTTGCGATGCTGTCTTTGCCCCTTTGTTTCTGAATTTGTCTTTGTTTGGCATCTTGACTTCTCTTAGCAGCTGGCTGATTTTGTTACAGAGTACATCTGTTCTTTGGCTTATACCCCTGGCTTTCTGTAACTCATGGTCTCAGCCACAGGCATTGCTAGCAGTTATCCCTTGGACCATATCTAGTTCACAGTTAAAATTTAAAAAAAAAAAAAAGTGAGTAGCCTGTTTTAAATCTTTGACCATTGTGTTAAGGTCACATGAAAAGGTTAGCAGTAGAAACCCATGTTGAGTTACACCCACAGCTCTAAGTGCCTGGGCCGACCTCGCTCATCCCTACACCTCTTGCTTCTGATCCTTTGCTGCTTTTCTTTATGTTACATAACTAGGTCACACACTGGGCCACACCCCACTATTTTACTTTTTAATCATCCTCTTTCTCTTTCTTCTAGGTCTGACATAGTTCTGTCTGGATCCTTTTCCTTTATCTTTTAGGTCAAGGTTTTAAAAAGTTGTTCCAACTCTAGAGTCCTGCTTGCTTGTGTCATGATTCCTAATCTATCTGGTGAAGCCCAGTCTCTGCCTGACAATCCCTGAGGGGCTGCCTTCCAGGGCCCATATTATCAGGCTCCTTTACTCCCGCCCCCCAGTTCTGTTTGCTTTTGGACAGTTAGGGAAGCCTTGGCAAAAGATCAAAGGAAGGAGCAAGTCCAGAATGTTCACTCCCTGTGGCTACAGCTCCATCTTCCACTAGGGCCATGGCTCCTGCCAGGTCCCTGTGTCTTGTAGCCAAGTTCTAGAAACTGTTTCTCTCCCTGAGCCTTTCAGGCCTAGAGACATAATTGTTAGATTCTCTATCATTCCTTCCCTTAACAGCTGTGTTCCTCTTTGTAAGAACTCTCCCCATTAAACTCCAGTCAGTTACCCTGTAACGGTACCACATGCCAGAACCCTGAGGAATACATAGTTCAATAAGAAATGTTGTCCAGCCTTGTCAACCAGGAACACCAGTTCCATTGCTTCTAAATTGAAATTTGATGGGAGATAAATATCCTAGTGAATGTTCATGCAAAATGGCAGACACTAATTATTCAATAAGTATAGAATGAAAGCTCTGTCCTTATCTAAAATCTAGATGAGATAGCTTCAAAATAGTATTTTAAATCAGAGTTTCTATGCACCTAAAACACTGTTCGCAGGGTGCTTCATAGTCTTTGTAAGACAGAACTGTCTGTTCTTACCACAAAGCTATTCATAGTAATGGCTCTGCTTCTTCCCTGCCTGCATGTGCCCAGGTGCCACCACCATACCACTAGTTCTGCCACTGTGCTCAGCTCTGAGGCAGCCTTCACAAGCTATGACTAGCCATTCCCGGGCTTCTCCCTGTTGGTTGAAATCAAGCCTACTGTGCCAGACTCGAAAGGGAGGGTAGAACAATCCTGAAGGGGCAGAGTTCCTGGCAATGAAATACTGTAACCAGCCTGTCTTTCCCTTATAAAGAGAGAGTCACCATGGATGAGTCGCCATTCTCTTAAGGTGTGTTGGTATTCAGCCTGCAGTACTTCTGTCTATTGTGGGTGTATGTATTAGTGTTCTCTTGACACTGTGAAAACATGGCCCACCAGTGTATGAAAACCACATTTAATAGCTTATCATCCTAGAAGTCTGAAATGAGTATCACCAGGCTAAAAGATTCTCTCTTGAGGCTTTTGCAGGAATGGGAACCATCAGAAAACTTTAGAGGGGAACATCTCTCTGCCTTTCCCAGTTTGATGGCCACTCCTACTCCTTCAGTTCTTGGGCCTCTTTCTCCATCTCCAGACTCACCAACATTGCAGAGCCTTTCTCCAGTCACCTGCCCTCTGGTCCGTATGCTACCCCATGTGGCAGATGCCTTAGTGATGAGCGTAGCCTGCCTAGGTGCTTTAGACTGTCTTTCTGCTTTAAGATCAGCTGCTGAGAAGTTCAGTTCTGCCTGTAGCCCTATGTCCCCCTGGGACATGACTAACAGAGTCCCAGGCTAACTTTGGTAGGGATTGTAATATACATTTAAAGTTTTGTGATTGAGAAATTTTTATTAATTGTTTAACTTTAATTTTAGTCTTTATCTTTTATTTCTATGCAGCTTTCCAGTATTATGTTAAGTCATTACTCTTTATGGAACATTTAGCAGTTTTGCCACATAGAAATATTTAATTATTAAGTATTAATTACTTTTCTTTAACTTATGTTCCTGAGAGCATTTTATGTGATAGACACAGCATGGGTCTATAAATATCTAGCACAGCCCCTGACTTCAAGAAACTTACAGATTGTAGGGGAAGCAGATTTGTCAAAAGCTATGATGCAAATGGCAGGGGGGTGGGGTGGTTATATGTAGGAGACACTGACTAAGGTAGAAAATGTCTGTATTGGAAAGGATGGAGCTTGTCGGAATTCAGGTGGAGCAGAAACAAATCCCTGGATGAGCTCACTGCCTTCCAGACTTAATGCTGCAGGCAGGAGGCTTGGCTATAAGGAGCGCTTGGCTCTAGGTGAGATTGCCTTGGTGGACAAGTCTGAGACAGACTGTGTGAATGATGCTACGAGAATTTGGGGCATTGCCTTGGATCTTAAGAGGACTGCATCATACAAGATGTGAATTAATATTCTGAGAGGGGAAAATAAAATGAGCAGGATGAACAAACAATAAGAGGACGTTAGCTTTTTTCTTTAGAATTTAAGAAGGAGTTCAAATAGGAGTAGCCACAAGCATGCACATATACCATGAGGATCCCAATGAATCATGGGTGAGGTCTGCAGTCCAGATGGCATGAACAAGTGTGTAGCTGCTGGTAAAAGTTAAGCATTATTAATATTTCTTCTGTTGTCAGTGTTACTAAAACTCCACCAGGCTGCATAATGTTGTGGTGTTGCCAGGTCTTTACCAGTGCCTCTCAAACATGACAGACCCTACAAGTATATATGGAACATGAGCAAGTGTTACAGAGGAGCCCCAAAGGTGCCCGCCCATTCGTGCTGTTTTTCCCCCTGTGATTTTTGGTCTAATACAGAAACCACTGGTACCTCCTTTGAGATCTGCTGCCTTCCGGGTTCCCTTTCTGTTCCAAGAAAGCAGCTTTCCTTGCTCTGCCTGGACTGCAAGTACCTGTGCCCATCAAGTGTGTGAGAATTCCTGTGCCCAGCAAGCAGTCTCCCTCACAGAGTCATCCACATGCCCATAAATGCCTCATTTCACTACAGGTGTTTTAAAAAAAATATTTCAAATTATGTGGATGCAGGGCACATGTGTTTACAGGATTGCAGGTGCTTGTGGAGAGCAGAAGGTTATCAGAACCCCTGGAACCCCAGTTATAGGTGCTAGTAAGCTGCACAAAGTGGGTGCTGGGCACAAAACTAGGGCTCTCCGCAGGGTAGTGCATAGTCCTAACCACTAAGGAATTTCTCCAGCCACAATTGCTGACTTTTTCTCCGAGTGGTATTGGGGATTGAAGCTGGAGAGACATGTCAGGCAAGCAGTCGATCAACAGCACTGTTAGGACACGTTCTGCTGTTCTTGCTGCTGTTTTGTTTTGCTTCTGGTTTTTTTTT
>NW_022196895.1:2328536-2360182 GCF_008632895.1 Mastomys coucha | reverse complement strand
CTCTTGCTCGGTGTTTCTCCTCTTTGCCTTTGTGATGCCTAGGCTAGCACCTGCGAGGTGGGAGAAGGTTCTTATCACTGGTGACTCATCCGCAGCGAGCAAAAGGAAAAGCAGAGGGATAGTGTGTGTACATTTTTACGGTGTCTAGCACTTGGAAAACAGTAAACAAGAGGCAGCAATAAAACAGTCATGTTCACAAAGATTAGATCTCTTCAGCGTTAGTGAGACAGTAAGAGTAGACTCTACTGGAATTCCTACAAAGTGCTTTCTTGAGGCTGAAAGCAGATTCTCATCCCTGAAAAGAATATGACCTCAGTGGCAGGTGGAGTGACTGCCCGGGGAAGGGGCAGCAGAGCTAGCACAGCTGGAGCGTTAGCTGGAATGCTGTCTGGGGATGGTAGTGATGTTCAGGAGGTGTGCTGTTTGAGGAGTCAATGTCCCACTCTAGGACAGTGGATCTTAAACTTCCTAACACTGCAGCCCTTTACTATAGTTCCTCATGTTGTGGTGAGGCCAGCCAGAAAGTTATTTTGTTGCTACTTTATAACTATAATTTTGCTACTGTTATGAATTGCAATGTAAATGCCTGATATGCAACCCCTGTGGGAGTCACGCCCCACAAATTGAGAACCTCTGATTTAGGACAATCAGCACAATGTGCAGTACAGTGAGCAAGGTGGCATGTAGTACTTACCATCACCTAAGAGTTAAAGAGTGTGAGAGAAACTCAGAGCTTTTGTTTTGTGGTTTGAATGTCTTAGACACCACTTTAAAAGGCTGACACAAAATGATAAGAACTTATAAAGATAAGAGGGGTCTTCATTTTTTGTCCTTGTTTTTTTAGCTCACAAGTGTAGGGCTGGAGCTACAGGAATCGTCCAGATGCACTGGCTTTGCCTCTGCCTCTTTCTGTGTCTCATTCTGTTTCCAGCTCTGCATGGACGTGGATGGCCCAGAAAGGTACATATGAAGAGGCACAACCTCAGCATTACCTGGTGATGCTTAGAGGAGAGAAAGCTTTCTCAGACCCAACTGTGGTTAAAGATTTTATTAGATATTTCCTACAAGTGCAGTTTATATAATTATAATATTAATTTGAGCATATTCATAAAGGTTACATGTAGCTTTAGTTTGACACTTCCCCTGTTTACCTACCCAGTTTTTCTTTATGTCTACGCGACCTGTATATTCGTTTTTCTTACTGCATTGTAACATTCCTCAATTAATAATTGGACTGTGAAATACTAAACTAGTCACTTGTTGAATGTTTAAATTACTTGTAATATCTTATTATATAAAGAATTAAAAACTGTCACCATTTTGTTTTGATTTTTATATCATTTTATGGAAAAATATCCTCAAACATGTAATGACTGAATAAATGGAAATGGCATGGTTGTCCCCCCATACACACGCACAGACACCTATACACATGGTTGTCTCCCCCATATAGACATGCACACACACCTGCACACTAATCTTTTGTCATTGTCTGTTTACTAGGTAACAAGCTGTCCTAGAACTTGATATGTAGAGCAGGCTGGCCTGAAACTCTCAGAGCTCTGCCTCTGCCATCAGAATGCTGAGATTAGAGGCATACAAAGCCATGCCTAGCTTAAAGGGGAAAGTCAGCCATGCATGCTGCGAACGAAACTCTTCTTTTAATTGTAAGCCTACCCTTTAACAGGTAAGCCATCTCTCCAGTACGTTGTGTCTTCTAAAGGTATGGCTAGCTCACTTGAGAAGGATCATGTTTCTATGTGATGTATATGAGAAACTGTTTCACCATGCTTAAAGTTTTGTTTTTTTGTTTTTTCTAAGTTGGGAGTTTATTTACAGTGATTGGAAGCATTTGGATTCCTTGTCATTTTATAAAAGATAGTGTTGTAGTTCAGTTTCCGTTGCTATGATGAAACACCATAACCTGGAGAGGAAGGGTTTATTTCAGCTTTCAACTCTTCAGTCTACCACTGAGGGCAGTCAGGGTGCAAGCTCAAGCAGACCTGGAGGCAGGAACTGGAGCAGAGGCCATGGAAGGGTGCTCTGTGCAGGCTTGCTTCTTAGGCCTTGCTCAGCCTGCTTTCTTATAGAACCCAGGGATCACTAGCCCAGGGGAGCCACAACCCATAATAGTCTGGGTCCTCTCACATCAACATCAGTCTAGACAATGCCCTACAGAGTGGCCTATAGGCCAGCCCTACGAGGTCCCTTCTTTCTAGATGGTCCCACCTGTGTCAACATCACATGAAAACCAACCAGCATTGATAGAAAATATTTAAATGGAACAAGAACCTTTATAAACAATGCGCTCTGCATTACATTAATTCACACATACAGTTTTTTTTTTTAGTTGTATTTTATTTTTACAAAGCTGGAGACCAAAGCTGGGCTCTTGTCCATGTCAGACAAGAACTCTGCCTATGAGACACCCCCATCTACTCTGACATAGTTTGCAATTAATATTATTAAAGTTTTTTTTTTTATAGAGAACTGGCTTTGGCTTCTGACTAATACATTGTTATTTTTATTAATTTTTCTTTGACAATTTTATATATATACATAACAGCTTCTAGTAACTGTTGTCCCCCTTTCTTGTCTCCCTCCTAACCCCTCCAGCTCACCTCTGTCTCCTGAACCCCTTGCTACATGCATGCCTTTTTTGTGTGGTGATGCTGAATTTAGCTCCTGCATGACCTCTGTATGACCATGGATATGGAACTGTCCACTTGAGCCTGATGGACTTAGCAGTGGGTACCCAGCTGTAAACACTGACTGCTCTCTTCCACAGCGTTCATGGGCAGGGCCCCAGGAGCCCCTCTCCCATCCCTGACTGTTGGCTGGGCCAGTCTTAGGTGTGCATAGTGAAGGGTCAGCAGCTGCTTGAGTTCATGACTGCAGTACCTTTGTTGTGCCCAGAAGGTCACAGTCCTGGCCCTTCTCCCTGTCACTCTAACATACTTTACATTTTTTCTACCTTCTCTTCCTCAGTGTCCCCAAGCCTTAGAAGAGCGTGGTGTAAATGTCCTGTTTAGGGCTAAGCACTCAGCCTTGACTTAATATCAACACCTCAAACCCTGATGAGTGTTCGCGTCCACCGGTGCTCACTGCCAGAAGCGTCTCTGGTCAAGACTGAGAACAGGATCTGTCCATGGGTATAAATACGGCTATTTAGAAGCAGTTTCTTCTTCTGCCCACTTAGCAAAGTTATCCCTTTAGGGCCTATGGGCCACTCTGGCCATAGAGTTCTGACCAGATGTGCAGGACAATGCATTCTCTCTGTGTTGTGGGCCTCAACAGCCATGCAGCTAATCCAGCATGCCTGCCATGTTGGTGTTGTGCCTTGAAGCCTTCACAGTTGCACAGGCTGTCAATGGCCTTCCTTCCGTGTAGGTGTAGCTTCCAGTGTGCCTTTCCAGCACAGTGTGTGCTCACCGGTAGTAGTCCCAGCTTGATTCTGTAATATCACTATTGTCTTGTAAATGATCTGCCTAGACCATGGCCACATTGTTTGCCCTTACTAGTTTATTGTCAAATTGACACAAGTCAGAATTATTGGGGAAGAGGGACTCTCAATTGAGAAAATGCTTCCATAATATTTGGCTATAGAGAGGTCTGTAGGCATTTTTTTTAATTAGTAATTGATGTGGGAGAGCCCACTATGAGTGGTGCCACTCCTGGGCAAGCAGCAGTCCTAGGATGTCTAAGAAAGCAGGCCGAGCAAGCCAGGAAGCAGCAATCCTCCCAGGTCTTTGCATCTCTGTTCCTGCCCTGAGTTCCTGCCCTGGCTTCCCTCAGTGACGGACTTACAAGCTGTAAGGGGAAACAAACCCTTCCCCAACATATAACCTTTAGTTATAGTATTTTTATCATAACAGCAATAAAAAAACCCAGGTAAGATAGTTGTATATTAACTTAAATGCAGTTGAACTTAACCATATTTTTTCTTCTAGGATACTTTATATGGTATTCTTATAAACAATAAAAATGCCCACAAAAAGCCTTCTTTTAGTTTTACATTTGATGTTCTGCATAGTTACTCTGTGGGTTTGGATGACTGTTTCATTGTCAAGAACCTTATGTTACTCAAACATGAAGCCATTCCTGGGTAAGCATGTGTTTATCTATTGCAGTCTAAAATGTATATTATTTAAATGTAAAAATTTGTATATTTTAGTCACTTCTTTTATATTGAGTTAGTTTTTATTAAATATCTTTTTCCTTTAGTAGCTTAGTTTACCAATAAATACCTATGTTGGTTTTTGACATATAATATGGAAGTTTTCTGGCAAGTATTTTCATTAACAAACTAGAAACAATTTTAGTAAAAGCCAAAAAGTAATGTTTGAACATATAAAATGTCAAATGTTTAGCATAAACTTTATAAATAGCAAAATACTTAATAGAAGAAATTACTCAGTGTCACTAAAAATGATTAAAAACATTGAGTATATGAGAAAAGTATTCTTTGAGCTAATGAAGTGAATTTATTATACATCTTCCCTTTTTATTTTTCTATGGAAAACATACTAAAATTTTTTAAGTACACATAGCTTTGAATTGTGTTAGTTTTTTGTTTGGTTGGTTTTTTGTCTGTTTGCTTTGTACTGCCTAGTTTATTACAATTTTGTGTTCCATTGAACTCACTTTCTCCAAACTTTGGGTATGGTATCAGTCTAAATCAAAGTCTAGGCCCACTTTTGGCTTACAGTGTGCTCTGGTTCTACATGTTCCTTCCATTGCCAGGGAACTGCCTGGAGATCACACAGCTGACACCCACTCAGGGCAGAATGTGACCACCACTAACTAAAGAAGTGTCCCTGGATTTCACTTGCTCTCTCACCCCTCACTTGTCAGACCTTGGAACCCGCAGATCAGTGATGCGCAGCAAGCGATATCCCAATGCCATCTCACCCCTCCCTTGTCAGACCTTGGACCCCACTGATCAGTGATGCACAGCAAACGATATCCCAATGCCAGAAGGATCAGAAGTAGGAAGACACTTGGCTTTCCCAGCTTTCAGGCCACTTGATAGCTGCCACAGTTCATTACCCAGGAAAATTGCTTGAACTCTAGGAAAATGGGTACTAGAGGTGAGGGAAAATTAGTTCACCACCAACACAGTTCACCTGGCAACTCAGTCATCTGGATCTAACTGGAGAATGATTGCAGCCATGTTCTCCATGAGGCTGAAAGCTGCTTCCTGCTGGAAGGTAGGATCCCGTCCGTCTGGGTATAGGCTGTAGGAGGTGGAGGGAAGCAGAGAGGGACCCTCTCTCCCCATGACTCTCCCACTGCTCTTCATTTCTGTGGCACGAGATCCTGTCTTTAATTCTGTTGCATTTAGGAAACTTACAGTCATACCCAGAAGGAGATGCCAGAGCACAAACAGTGGATAAATACTGAGATAGAGGTGGGGGCAGCAATGCTTTATTGAGTAATTGGTTCTGTGTTTGTTTCCATACATGTTCTCATGCTATACCAAGAGGCCTGGGCTATAGCTTAGTGGTGGGGCACTTCCTTAGCATGATAAGGCCCTGGGTGGAATGGCACAGCATTGCCACAGTTTTGCATGAGCACTTTACTGCCCTCTGTCTAGTTGGACAGTTTAGACACAGTGCGCACCCTGCTACGATGACTTCCTTGCTTCCCTGCCCCTTGAACTCTGCTCATCTCACCATTATTCTGGTCTCTCATCACTCACCCAAGTTTTCAACACTGTCTATTGTTTGATACCTGGCTCGCAGCATGCATTATAAATACTATATGGATAATCCCTCCTGTTATAATTGTGACTGTATCTGCCTATGATTTTTAAACAGATACACCATAGCTGCCTCACTACGGTGGGTATAGGAAGAGAGGCCCAACTGAAGAGCAATGTAGAAGGTAACCCAACATCACATACAAGGAAGTGCCGAAGCATCAAAGGGTCCTTTCCAGATGAGCTGCCAGTCACACATAGATTCGCATTACACACTAGCAGCAAGCACATTGTACACATATGATACATCCCAGACTTCTGTGAGCTAAGGAAAGAGTGGTTTTACTTTTATGGACAAAATAAGCATCTTTAACTTGGCAGATGAAGCAATAACAAAAATGGCAGCTCACCATTGATAGTGTACTATCCAAAATAACTCAATTCTCCATTAGAATGTAGTAGCCTGGAATAGAAAGAGATCTCTGTAATTTATAAATGTTAGTACTCATGACAGAATATCTGTGGAATTGTAGAGACACAAAGTATAACAAACAGGTGTTTCAGACTAGATGCTTCTAACAAGAGAACTGAAAGTGGGAGAGAAGCCAATATTACTGGCAACAAAGTCTGAAAACATAATCAAAAGATTCTCCTGAACTGTGAGAAATGCTGCTATCCAGGGATAGAGGCTCAGACCTGGAATCCAAACACCTACAGAGACTGGGGCAGGAGGAAATCAGACATTCTATCTGCAGGAGTATGAAATTAGATCTTCATCTTAAATAAAAATAAATCAAAATGGAAGAAAGACCCCCCTCCCTCCACCTGACCCAGAAATATAAAACCACCAGGAAGACAAATAGAGGAAGCACTCCCGGACACAGGTCAGGAAATGGGTGTTTTCATGAGACCCCCAAACACAGGAATCAAAAACAAAAATAAGTAAATGAGGCCACACCAAACCAAGATACCTCCATCCAGTAGAGAGAGTGGTCTTTGGTGTGAAGAGATAGCCTGAGGACCAGAGGGTATATTTGAAAGATATGGACTGCTCCAAGTCCACATGGAGCAACTCGGTAGCAGGATGGCATGGAGCCTCATTACCACAGACGATGGCCCAAACATCTATATCTCCAAAGGAGTTACAGATGGCCAATGAGTCTGTGAAAGTGTTCAACACCACCAACCACAGGGAAAACACAAATCAAAGCTACCCTGGGTTGTTGCCTTGCTCCTGTTAGGATGGCGGTATCAAAAGATGAAGGATACCAAGTAGTGAAGCTTTTTAGGAGAGGGAGCCCTGGCACACACTGGTGGCCATTCTGTAAAGCAGTAACAAAAGCTGCTGAAAAAAAATCAAATATAGAAGTACCACTGCTCTGGATATATTTCAAGGAAATGGATAGTATGCTGTCATGGTAAACTTATTTCAGTGTTATTCACAATAGCCACGGAATACAAGCAGTCTAAATGTCCATAGGCTGACGAATGGATAAAGGGAGTTTACTACATAGACCCACTGGAATACTATGCAGCCTCCAAGAAAGAGTCTTCTGCCATTTACAGTAGGATGGAGCTGAAACACATTATGTTAAATGAAGTCAACCAAGAACAGAAAGAGAAACATCGTGTGTTCTCACTGATACTGGGATCCAAAAACACCATACTTGAAGAGAAGACTCCAAGAACAGAATGGTGGTTTCCAGGAACTGGAGTGTAGGGTGGGAAGAGGCTGGCCAAAAGTACAGCATTAAGTTAGGGAGAGCAAGGAGAGGAGCTGGGTTGTGTGCCATGGTGACTATAGTTCATAGTGATGCATGTATACTTGATATCTGTGGAGGATAATAAGCATACAAGATAGCACATTAACTGGCTTGATTAGCCAGTTCACAGTGTGTGCCTAAATCAAAACAGCATGCTGTCATTCCAATTTAAACAAAGTACAGAAATCACTAACCAATAAAGATACAACTGAAGACATTATAGTGGATTCCACCACTTACAGGACTCCATGCACAGAAACCATTGTTCCTTCCATGGAAGGAGAGGGAGGGTGCCATTGCAGAAAATCTACATTGTTCCCAGGAAACAGAATAAAGCTGTGTACCTAAGTAGGATACAAATCAAGCCATCTAGTAAGCCAATGATGTTAAAATACTATTCAGCTGAATCTGAGGGAGAAATTTGATCTGCAAAGAAAGCTTTCATTTATTTCACTGGCAAATGCTTCTTGCTCTGTTCCCATAAGCCTGGTCAAGGGACACGACAGATAAAAGTCCCTGCCCAGCAGAATTTACATATGGAATACAGAGACAAATGACAAGCAGTAAATGGGTAAATGAACAATGCTAGAAGATTAGATGCCACAGAAAAGAGACACGAAGTGATGGGGCCTTGGGATCTGCGCTCCCCTCCCCCTTATAAATCACAGCCATTGAAAGCCCGGAGCCCCAGGAAACCTTTCTCAGGAAGGTGCAGGCATGTGGAGGAGGATGCTAGAGAACCAGGTGTGAAAGCTGCCCAGTGAACTGACTGGTGCTTCGGCCTTCAGTAGGTTCTGTTGGGGTCAATGCAAGGCTTCACAGAAGAAAAAGTGTAGGATAAACATAAATTAGTCTGTGTTTAGAGAAACGCAAGTTTTCCTGAATTCTGTAATAAACAAACCCTATGATGTTGTCCACTGATTGAATTCTTAACACCTGTTCACTTTTACTCACTTTAGCTCTGTTTTCCATGTTGGCAAATACTAATTCACTGCTGTTTTTGAAAATGAAATAATTGAACATATGTGCAACTTTAGTTCTGAAACGTTTACATTTTCCCCCATCAGATTTAATGAAAATATAATTGTCTGTGTTTGTATGCTTAAGGAAATGGGGATAATTTATTTAACTACCATGGATGAATATGTATGTGTGTCTATTTTGGCAGAGAAAGAACACGAAGGAGAAGGCTAGAGACCTGCGGTTCCACTGAACTCTTGTTTGGCCCTTAATTGCATCCAGCTATGTTGGTGCTGTAATAGCCCGGCCTGGAATCATTGTTAATAACATTTGTTCATAACGGTGTGATAACTTCTGCCTCCTTAAAGGGCTTTAGAATTAAGAAGCTAACCTATTGTTATAAAAGTGCAATAGAAACAGTTTAAAGGGTGTTGTGTTCTTTGCTAATTAGGATCTCACTTGATCTCCATAGCAGTACAATGACTGGAAGATCCCTTGGAAACTGCCGGTCTTAGAGGTTATTTAACCAAGCTGTCCAACCTAGGGTGATCAGGGATGGGGACACAGTGTGCTGTTGGGTTGAGGTGAATACAACATTGGCCATTGGCCTTAACAGCCATCTAAACTATTTCCCCCAAAGTGATTTGGGCTAGTTTTGGAAAGTGAAGAAGTGTGTTACAGGGCTGACCAAATGCAGACCCCGTTTGTCTGGGTGAGAACTTGGCATTTAATGGCTGAGTAACCTTTACCTTGTTCCTTTCTCCTGATCTCTGAAGTTAAGAGTGGCACAGGTGGAACATGGCAAGTCATATGTCAGGGTTATTGATAGGGAAATCGATATTATTAGCTTAGAGGGTAGGTAACTGCCCATCTCTAGTGCTTTAAAGGACTATTAGAAATATGAAGGGTTTTTGCCTTTTATCTGGGAACTGAATGATCAAAGATAGGGTTAGAGATTATTACCACACTTGATCCTCCATTCTTCCTGAAATACACCCCCTCTAAACCTAGAAGACCTCATACTTGCTTGGCTTCTCTGACACTCTCAAACAACTTCTTGTCAGTCCCTCTTAGTTGTTGACCTTCCTAAACCACATGCCAGAGTGCCAGGCTCTGCCCCTGGCACTTTCCACTCTCTCTCTGCCTTGTTTTCTGATTCTCATCTTCATACCAGAGACTTTAATATCTGCCTGCCAATGAATTACATCCAAGTTCTTTTTTTTTTTTTTTGGTTTTTCGAGACAGGGTTTCTCTGTATAGCCCTGGCTGTCCTGGAGCTCACCCTGTAGACCAGGCTGGCCTCGAACTCAGAAATCCGCCTGCCTCTGCCTCCCAAGTGCTGGGATTAAAGGCGTGCGCCACCACGCCCGGCTCATCCAAGTTCTTAAGATGGTCTTCAGCACCTACGATGGCCCCGCCCACCTTAGATGCTGTACTCTTCTGTCCCCTGTCCTTCACTCTCTCCTAGCTTCACCAGCCTTGCATAGTTCCTTGAAATGCCAGACACATTCCTACCTTGGCACAGAAGTCTACTTCTAAATCCAAATTGGAATGCTCTCATAAAAATGTGGTACCTTGATCAATACTAATTTTTAAATGCTCTTATTAAAGGAATTCATAATGTAATACTTAATTTTCCTGAACTATTTTCTAAAATGTAATGGAAACAATTATGAGATGAAAAAGAAGATGACATAATTGAGCTCTGTGATGTACAGAATACTTAATAATAAGTGACTCAGCCATGAGAGTGCTAACAAATAGTTACTCAGTACATGTTCAGTCTACTTCAGCACCATAGGTGGTGGTATCAAATCAAAATAAAACATTGCGTACACTGGTGTGTGTGTGTGTGTGTGTGTGTGTGTGTGTGTGTGTAAGAGAGAGAGAGAGAGAGAGAGAGAGAGAGACACTAAAGAAAAACTAAAGGTGGCCCACATGATTTGCATAAAGGACTAGTGTACCTGTGTCTAAGAGGAGATATAACATAAAGGTTGCTACATGAATCTTGGAATACAGTCTTATTTCATTTCATATATCAGTGAATTTAAACAAAGTAAAGAAAATAAGGGGGACTGGTAAGTGGCACAGTTAGTAAGAGCGCTGGCTCTGCAAGCATGAGGAGCTGAGTTCAAATCCCAGTACTTATGTGAAAGCCAGGTGTGGCTGGATGTGCCTTAACCCTAGCCCTGAGAGCAGAGTAGAGACAAGCAAATCTCAGGAGCCTGCTTGTCAGTCAGCCTAGCCCAGACAGTGAACTGGCAGCTCTGCAGGAGACCCTGTCTCAAGGCAACGAGGCAGAGAGGGATGGGGATACCTGATGTCCTGCTCTGGACTCTGTGGGCACACATTGGGGTATACACCCACATACGCACAAGCACTGCACACTCTCATCTTTTAATTATATCAACAGGCATAGAACTCTCATTTGATAAAAATTCTGCTTTCATTCATGATTTTTAAAAGGGGACCTCTTAGGAAATCAGGAATAGAAAGAAGTAATCTGACAAAAGGTACCCACGAAAGAACTCTGTCAAACATGTAAGGTTTATGAAAAGATAAAAGCCTTTCTAAGATCCAAATAATATCCCAACCAGAGAGACAAGAAAAGACTTAAAGCATACAAGACTCAGTAAGAAAGAAAGAACTCATCATTCATAGGTGAGATGCCTGGGACAGAGACAATCCAAGACTCTTTTCAGATAGACTTTTAGGATGAATAAGAATGATTACCAACAGTGATGCCTACACAACATGTATAACAATGTTTTCTACGTTAGCGGTGAACATTGCTTAGGAAAATATATAGAATAGTTTTCCAAAACATCATGTGTCTAGGACAAAAACTTAATAAAAGGTGTGACTAAGCCATAAATGATTGTCAAAAACACAGCAGAATTTAGTAAGTATGTGTACATTGAAAAAAAATGGCTAAGATGTAAGTCCTTACCTGAATTCAGTGATTATAATGTAATAAACACCAACAATCAAATAAACATTCCAGCAACTTTTTATAAGAGACAAGATGAATTTAAATTTTATATATAATTGCAAACATTCAAGAATAAGGATAATGAAGAAAAAGAGCTATGAGGGAACTAATTCGTCAATTATGATTTGCTATAAAATAAAGCAATTAAGAATTTTAATAAGGGGATGGGAGACAGTGGAGACTAGAGAGATGGCTCAGCAGTTATGAGCTCTGCCACACAAGCATACAGACCAGAGTTTAGATTCCAGCGCCCACATAACAAACTGGACAAGTGTGTCTTTCAGGTGCCTGGAACCCCCAGCACTAAGAGGGAAGCGAAGGCAGGAGGATTGCTGGGACTTGGTGGTCACTAGCAGAGTTAAGACATACATGCTCCAGGCTCAGCAAAAAGGCCCTTCCTTGAAGAAACAAGGCAAAGAATGATGAGGAATAGCTCCAGTGCCCCCCTTTAGTTCCCTGCCATGCACAGGTACCCATATATGCTCATGCAAATATAACACACACACACACACACACACACAAAGGGGTCAATGGACCACAAAAGAGAGTTCAGAAACTAACATTTATGGACCCTTGATTATGACAAGTGTTATCTTCAATATATGATACTGGGTCATATGGTTTTTAAAATATAAAACTTTTTACATATGCAAAATCCATTATTAGGAAATCATAATTATTTTATTGAAATCCAAGCCATAAAATATTAAATCTTCTAGTAAATAAAATAGTGTCTTCAGGGCCTGCTTGTTTGCTTTAGAACTTTGAAAATGATAGATCCAGTTCACAATGATTATAGAATAAGATAAAGTGTGGTGACCACTTAAATAGATGAAGAAATAGTTCTTAAAATTTTAAATGTGATAAAATAGTTTGTATGAAAAGAAATAAAAATCTCAGCAAATCAGGATAAGAAAGACTTATTAACAAGCAAACAAGCACTTCCAAAGTAGAAAAGTAGAGCTGGGGAGGAGGTTCAACCATTACAGGGCTTCAGCCCCAGAACTCTGTGAAAAGCCAGCATGATGGTCCACATTTGTAACCCCAGCCCGGGGGAGGCAGAGACAGCCAGGTGTCAACCAGCCTAGCTTACCTGGCAATGTCCACATGCTAGTAGGGGACCTATCCCAAACAAAAAGATGCATGATGTCTGAGAACTGTACCCGAAGCTGGACTATAGCTTCCATAAGCACATATATGCCTCACCACACGTGTGTGTGTGTGTATATATATATATATATATATATATATATATATATATATATATATATATATATATATATATGCACCATGAAAAAAACATTTACAGAAAATTGCATTAAAGTGAAAGTCTTTTACTACTCAAAGGCATCAAAACATGGCATTTCCAGTCTATGTAACCAAGAAAGAGCTCCTATCAAAACTACTACAGATCGGTAAGAAAGAGACAACAGTACAGCAAAGTGGTTGCAAGACTTGGACAGTCTGAAAATATGTAATGTTCAGTAAAGATACAGAAAGGTGATGTCATTACTTTTCAAGAGAATAAAACCTGAAATAAAAGACAGCAATCAAAACATACAGAAAGAATAACAAGGAGAAGCAAGTTGCCTTGTGGAGAGGGTGTTGTGCAAGCACTTCTGTATTGATGGCAGCAATTTTAATTGGTACTTACCTTTAGGAAGTCAATTCGTATTTTCCTATGAAGGCTAAAAAAGACTGTACCTTTGAGCCAGAAGCCTCAATGTGCCTCAGTGAAATGCATACATGTATGCACTCATACCAAAAGATGCAATGTTCAAATTCAGACGAAGCCAGTCCATGATAATGAAACTCTCCAGGGTGCCCTCTGGAGAGTGAGGGTTTAGACGCAGAGTAAGAAGTTGGCTAGCTTTACTGAATTCCTTGAGCTGGATAATGAAGGAGATGGAGCCTCTCGGCCACTCTTTAAACTATGCAATTAGGATTTTCCGTGGTAATGTATGTCAGTTACATCCAGTAATTGTTGTTTCAGTGCAGACTATATCCTGCTTTGGTCTCTGCTTCTGTGATAAACACCATGACCAAAAAGCAGCTTGGGGGAGGAAGGAGCTTGTTTCTCCTTACAGCCCACTGCCCTTCAATCCAAGAAACCAGGCCAGGGACTCTGCAGACACTGAAGCAGACACTGTGGAGGAGAGCAGCCTCCTGATTCCCCCTGACTTGCTCAGCTATGCTACTTATAAAGCCATACCACTTCCTAGGAATGGTGTGGCCCACTATAGGCTAGATCTTCCTACATCAGTTAACTATTAAGAAAATGCCCCTCTCGAAAAACCAAAAAAAAAAAAAAAAAAAAAAAAAAAATAAGAAAGAAAGAAAGAAAGGAAGAAAGAAAGAAAATGCTCCCCAAACGTAGCCAATCTAATGGAGTCAATTCTTACCCAAGATTACTCTTTTGAGCAGTGTCTAGCTTTGTATAAGATTTGTATAAGTTGATTGAAATTAACCAGCACACAGCTCTTACTTAACAAATAACAAATTGTGAATTGATTTCCTCCTGTTACAAAACACTACACTTACTGGAAACGACAGCACTGTATTAACAAAAAGAAATCAGCATGGCTCAGGGGTGAAGAGCCTGGCTGCACTTTCAGGAGACCCAGGTTTGGTTTCCCAGCACGCATCTGGTGGCTCACAAACATCGGTAGCTCCAGTTCAAGCAGATGCAGCACCCTCTTCTGACCTCTAGAAACACTGGGAATGCAAGTAGTGCACAGACAGACATGCAGCTGAAACACCCATCCATGTACAATAAAAATTAAATTAATAAGTAAAACCACACTGTTGCCCTTCGGAGTCACTGGAAGTTCTACTGTATATTTTGAATTAGCTTCCATGGAAACAAGACTTCAGAAGAGTTCTTTTGTCAAGGAAATGTATTTTTAAAATCTGTTAGCAATGTATTGGTGGGGGATGGTAAAGAAAGGAAAAAAAGAATAAATTTTATTTGAAAAAAGATAATGAAGCAATTCTTTGTCCCATCTATGTTTTAGGCATTAGATTATGATTCCCTTTTCCAATCCACCTAGCACATGTACTTTTTAATTAAATGTGACCACTATGTAATTTACTTTTATATCTAAGATAGATGCTTTAAATAAACCTGTTCATTAGAAAACAAAAATCTTCCATGTCATCTATTTTTATAAAGTAATTGCTAAGATATTCAAATTAAACAGTTATAGGATGGATAGGTCCCTGCAGCTTCATAGCCCTGCATCTGTATTTTTTCAGAGTTTAGCACATTAAAACTCTCTACATATATCTCTCTCTCTTTGGTTTGGAACAGGTTTACTTTTTGCATAATTTAAGACCATTTTCTTCTGCAATAGCTTATTTTCTCAGTATGGTTGGAGCATGCATACATAGTCATGTGTAAATGTCTATATCACTCTTAAGTTCTACTTTGTTTTTAATACTTGTGTAATATGCCAACATAGTGAAATTTCATAATTTATTTAGACTTTCCTTTACTAATAAATATTTATGTTGGTTTTTTCCATGTATTTAAGAAAGTACATGTATTGAAAATAACTTATACTTTATTTATGTGGCCAGTTATCAAAAATGAGATATCTTGGCACACTAAGGCTGGGATTCCAGTGAGAGAACTTGATTCTCCTTACCTTGCATATCCGTCTCTCCAGACCTGCTCTGAATTCTACTGTAGCCTACCTGCAAGAGACTCTCCTCTCAACCTACCCCAACCCCTAGGGACTCTTAACTTCTTGGTGCAGATCCAAGATTCTTTTAGTTCTTCTCTACCATCCCTCTCAGACTTCTCCTCTAGCCCATCTCTATTCCTTCCTGAATCCCTGAACACCTGTAGAACTGTTCTCTACTAGGAACCCCACACCCACTTCACTTGGCTATGACTCAAGGAGTCCACAGATATACTACACTTGGATATGGTAACAGCAATCAATCAAACAAACAAAACAATGGAACACTATCATAGTTAGGGTTTTACTGCTGTGAACAGATAACATGACCAAGGCAACTGTTATAAGGACAACATTTAATTGGAGCTGCCTTACAGACTCAGAGATTCAGTCCATTATCATCAAGGTGGGAGCAGGGCAGCATCCAGGCAGGCATGGTGCAGGAGGAGCTGAGGATCTTACATCTTCATCTGAAGGCTGCTAGCAGAATACTGACTTCCAGGCAGCTAGGGTGAGGGTCTTAAGCCTACGCCCACAGTGATATACCTACACCAAGGCCATATCTCCCAACAGTGCCACTCCCTGGGCCAAGCATATACAAACCATCACAAACACTCACACTACAAAAACAAGATATTCATACCAATGGTTCACCTCTCTAGATAGCTAGTCCCAGCACAAAAGCATAAATATGAATAACCAAGACAATATGCCTCCTTTAGAAGCCAGAAACCTGGCTGTATTAGGCTTTGAGGAAAGCAATTTAGTTGGAAGTTTAAGACAAGTACTTCAAAATACCAAGTATGGATATGTTCAAAGACCTTAAAGAGAATATGAATAAATGCCTTAATGAAGACAGTAAAATCATAAATTGTTGAATGAAATAATGAAGACAATTTAAGACACAGAAGTAGAATTCAACCAAGAAATAAAATCATTAAAGAAAACCCAATCTGAAATAAAACTGGGAATGTAAAACTCAGGATGTCAAACAAAAAAAACTCAAATAGAAGCCTCATGAACAGATTAAAAGACACTAAAAGATATGCTGTTGCAGCTAAAATCACACATTGACCCTAACACAGTATGTGGATGATTTCAGTACCCAGCTCTTGCCAATAGATAGGTCAGTGAGACAGAAAACCTAAACAGAGAAATGCTTTAGTTAAATCATAAATTAATAGTCTTAACAGACATATGCAGAATATTTCACCCAATGACTAAAAAACATACTTTCAGCAATGCTTGGAATTGTTCCCCCGAGTATCCACATACTAATACATAAAAACTACAGATACAAAAATAATAAAATAACACCCTACATCACAGTAGAAACCTCAAAAACTATGCAAAATCATGGAAGCTGAATCACTCACTGCTGAAGGAAAATGGGTCCAGAGAGAATTCAAGAAGGAAACTCAAAAACTATAGACATGAATGAAAATGAAAACACAACATACCCAAACCTATGAGACACAGAGGCATTTCTAAGAGGCATGTTCATAGCACTACATACTTCTGTAAAAAATGAAGAAACCCCATATTGATAACTTAATTGCACACTTGAAAGCTCTAGAAAATCAAGAAGAAATAATATATAAAAATAATAGATGGGAATAAATAAATTCAGGACTGAAATCAATGTAATAGAAACAAAAACTACAAGAATCAATGAAACAGAGTTGGGTCTTTGAGAAAATCAACAAGATTGACAAGTCATTAGCCAAGTTAACCAAAAGATAGAGAAGAACCAAATGAATAAAATTAGAGATGAAAAGGGAGACAACATCGTGGAAATTTAGAGAATCATAAGGACAAATATGTGTTTCACCAAACTGGAAACTCTAAAAGAAATGGATTAATTTCTTGCTATGTATGATCCACTAAACTTAAATCGAGATGAAATAAATCATTTAAAAAGACCCACAACATGTAATGAAATAGAAGCAGTAATTTAAAATCTCCCAACCAAGAAGGAAGAGGAGGTGCAGGAGGAAGGGGAGGAGGACCAAGAGGAAGAGGGGCAGGAAGAGGAAGACGACAAGGATAACAATGACCAGGGCTAGATGGTTTCATTGTTGAATTCTATCAGACATTCAAAGAATGAATGTCAATACTCCTCAAAATATTTGACAAAATAGAAACTGAAAAGACATTTTCTAGTTATTTTTACAAAGCCACTATTATTCTGATCATAAACATACAAAAACCCAACAAAAAATTGTAAATGTATATATAGCTTTGAACATGGATGCAAAAAAATTCTCAATAAAATACTTGCAAATCAAGTTTAAGAAGACATAAAATTATTATTTACCTTGATTAAGTTTGATCCTTCCAAGAGAGACAGGGATGGTTAAGTATATATAAATAAAAATCTAGTCCACCACAAAAACAAAGACAAAAAAAATGTTCATTTCATTAGATGCAGGAAGAGCTTTTGACAAGAACCAACACCCCTTCATGTTAAGCATGTTAAGTGTAGGGATACAAGGGATAAATCTCAATGTGATTAAGGTGATTTACAGCAAACCCATGGGCAACATAAACCTAAACAGAGAGAAACTCAAAGCATTTCCACTAAATTTAGGAACAAGAGTGCTCTTTCTATGGCTATTCAATATGTACTTGAAGAAGTCTTAGCTAGAGCAGCAAGACAACTGAGGAAACCAAAGGAGATTCAATTAGGAAGTGTCAAAGCGTCCTTGTTTAGAAATGACATGATTTTATTAAAGACCCTACCAGGAGGCTTTTACAGCTGATAATTTCAGCAAAGTTGATAAGCTTAACCCACAAAGACCAGTAGCCTCAGTATGACAAGCATTCCGAGAAAGAAAATAGACAGTACTTTAAACATGAGCCTCAAGAAATCTTGGTATAACTCCAACCAACAAGTGAAAGGTTTGTATAATAAAACTTTAAAACACTGCAGAAAGAAATTGAAGAAGACAGTGGAAGATGAAAAGGTCTCCCATGCTCATGGATCATTAATATTGTGAGAATGACCATCCTACCAAAAGCAGTCTACAGATTAAACACAAACCTAATCAAAATTCCAACACAATTCTTCACAGAAATTAAACAACAGCCTTCAACTTTATATTAGAAACACAAAACAAACAAGATAGCTAAAATATCTTAGATAATGAAAGAATTGCTGGACACATCACCAGCACAAGTTGTGCTACAGAACTATAATAATAAAAACAATATTGGCATAAAAACAGACATTGATCAATGGGAACAAATTAAAAACCAGACATAATTCCACACATCTACACGCACATGATTCTTTTATAAAGAAGCCAAAAATATTTACTGTAGAAGAGACACCATCTTCAACAAATGGTGCTGGTGAAACTGGATGGCTAGCTGTAGCACATTGCACAAAACTCAACTCCAAATGGATCAAAGACCTCAGCCTAAGACCAGATTCCCTAAATCTGGTAGAAGAGAAAGTGAGACCTGAGCTTGAACTCATTGGCATAGGAAATGACTCCCTAAACAGGACATCAGAAACATAGGCACTAAGACTGGCAGTTAATAAATGAGATGTCCTGAAGTGGAGAGCTGCTGTATGACAAAAGAAATCACCATTCAAGCAAAGCAGCAACCCACAAAACGGGAAAACAACTTTGTTAATCATATACCTGGTAGAGGATTAATATCTAGAATATATAAAGAACTAAATATACCCTGATCATCATAAAAACAAATAGCAAAACAATGGGAGTACAGAACTAAACAGAGTTTTCAAAAGATGAATTATGAATAGCCGAGAAAACATGGAAAGTTTAACTTTCTTAGCCATTGGGAAGAAGCAAATTAAAACTACTTTGAGATTCCATCTTATACCAGTCAGAATGGCCAAGATCTATAAAACAAATGACAACACTCTCTGGTGAGGACACAGTGAAAGGATACTGACCATTGGTGGTGAGAGTGCAAACTGAGGCAGCCTCTAAGAATGTCTCCCAGACTGCTGAAAACTGATGTACCACAAGATCCAGCCGTACCACTCTTGGGCATATACGCAAAGGACTCTATGTCCAACTGCAGAGGTACTGCGCTTGCTCATCATGTTTTCTGTTGCTCTATTCATAATAGCCCCACATTGGAAACAGTCTAGATGTTGATTAACTGAGGAATGGATAATGAAAGTGTAGTGTATTACACAATGGGATATTATCAACTATTAAGCAAAAGGAAATAGAGAAACTCAAATAAATATATGGAGTTACGAACAACCATCTTGAGAGAGATAACTCAAACCCAAAAGAATAGATATTGGTATTTGAAGATTTGGATCTTGGAGCCCAAGATGATGTTGCTGGGAGATTCTATCTTCTGGAAATGTCAGAACCTACGGCTGTAAAGTCTCATCAACATGACTGTCTAAATATGAACTGAAGAGAGATGACAGTAGACATTCTAAGTAGTTAGGGGAAAGTTCAGGGCCCTCATCCCGAGACGAACTACAGGCAACCAAGAAGTTCTGGAGTGGTTAGGGGAAAGTTCAGGGCCCTCATCCTGACACGAACTACAGACAACCAAGAAGTTCTGGAGTGGTTAGGGGAAAGTTCAGGGCCCTCATCCTGACACGAACTACAGGAAACCAAGAAGTTCTGGAGAGTTTAGTCTTCAGCAGGGATGAGCACACCAGTTGGATGTCCAACAGCAAACAGTGAGCCCTGAAAACATGCAAGCAACACAAACTGAGAAAGTTGTATTTATTATATATATTGTATATATTATATATTGGAGATACATATGTATATCCATATACTCATATAGTTATATGTACCATGTGTGTCTGTGTAACAACAATTAAATAAAAACAAGGCCATGAATTTGAAAGAGAGCAGAAGGGCCATATAGAAGGGTTTGCAGGGGAAGAAGGTAAGGGGGGATTTAATTATGATCTCAGGAAGTAACAACAACAACAAAACAACCTATAGCCACTATTGAATTCAATATAATTCAATCACCAATACAGAACACTGATAATCAAGTAAACATGTTATGTAGATTTATTTCCATTAGAAGTTCCAATCCTAAGATTACAACCCATACTTTGAAAATCCATAGTCCTTGAGTAATGGAAAAGTGTTGATTATTTTAGTCTATACCCACTGCTTAGAGTGGTTTTCAGTTTAATACAGGCATGAAGGCATCAGACACTCCCAGAAATGAAGCGATGGGCAATGTGTACTTACACCTCAAAAGAGAGCTGTGTTTAGAAAACAAAGCAATCCAGAGTCACTCTCCAGCCAGTGGATGAGGACTCCTCTGCATCTAGCTACTCCTCTGCTCTGACACATCAGAATAAACTCTGCCTGCTGCATAGTACAAGCTTGCCAGTAGCAAGAAAAAGGAGGTAAGATGGAAGTCAAGGTAAATGAATGACTTCTATCCTGGTTGGTGACACGAGTCCTCTTCATGAGTATGGTACACTCATAAATGTACCATGACAAAAATTTCAGCACTGAAAAGGGAAATGGTGCTCAGATGGTGTGCCACTAGGTATATCAAACACACTGCAGGGCAGGATGCCCAGGGTAATTGGCCAAGATAAAATAAATATCATGTTTTGTTTTCGGTAGTCTGTTTAGTCTTGGTATTTTTTCTTGACTTGATTTTCATTTTTATTGTTTGGGTTAGGTTTTTGAATGCGGGGGGGGGGGGTGGAGAAGACAGAGCAGAGAAATACACACACACAGACAGAGAAGAGAGACAGAAACAGACATACATACAGAAAGATAGAGAGACACACACAAACACACACAGACAGAGATAGACACATACACACAGAGACAGAGATAGAGACAGCAGACACACACACAGAGACAGAGACACACACATACAGAGATAGAGACATACTGACAGAGACAGACACACAGGAGAGGGGCGGGGGGAGACCACACATGCAAACACAGGACATTGGGTTTTTAGTGACGTAGAATACATCTGAGAAGAGTTGGGAGAGGGGAAAACATGATCAAAATATATTGTATAAAAATTTTTAAGAAGGCCAGGCAGTGGTGGTGCATGCCTTTAATCCCAGCACTTGGGAGGCAGAGGCAGGTAGATTTCTGAGTTCGAGGTCAGCCTGGTCTACAGAGTGAGTTCCAGGACAGCCAGGACTATACAGAGAAACCCTGTCTCAAAAAATCAAAAAAAAAAAAAAAGAAATCATATTATAATGATAAGACCTGAGAATCTCAGGCTGCCATGATACCTGTATGACCAGCATACATGGCACTTCTTACCCAGCCTTCCAGGGTGAAGGGAGCATACTTCCATCTCTTTCATCAGGTGCTTATCCCATTCCTCAGGACATCACCCTCAGGACTTACTCATTTTCCCCAAAACCCAATCCTTAGTACTATGTGGTTTAATGTTCAGCACAACCACTGGAGAAACAGTCATAGTGTAGCAGGTTGTGTCTGTACTGGTCTTTCTTACAAATATCAATTTTGTCTTTTCAGTGCAGGGGAACACTCCTCCATTGCTTGTGGGAGTGCAAACTTCTACAACCACTTTGGAAATATATTTGGCAGTTTCTACCCCAAGACCCAGCTATATCATTCCTGGGCATATACCCAAAAGATGCCCCACCAGCCCACAAGGACACTTGCTCAACTATACTAATACTAGCTTTATTTATAATAGCCAGACTGGAAATAACCTAGATGTCTCTCAACTGAAGAATGGATAAGGAAAATGTGGCTCATTTACACAATGGAATACTATTCAGCTATTAATAACAAGGACATCATGAATTTACAGGCCAGTGAATGGAACTTGAGAATATCATCCTGAGTGTGGTAACCTAGACCCAAAAGGATATTCATGGTATGTACTCACTTATATGTGGACATTAGCCATAAAGTACAGGTTAGTCAGCTATAATCAACAGATCCAAAGAAACCAAATAACAAGGATGGTTGAATCTTGCTCAGAAGGGGAAACAAAGTAGATATTGGAAGTCAGTGGAAGGAAGGACCTGGGAAGAAGGGATGAGGGTTGGGGAGAGGTCATATGTAGGGGGAACATGGGAGAGAGAAGGGAGATTGGCTACAAGGGGCAATCTCTAGGATATGCCAGACACTTGGGATGGGGAAAGGCCCTAGAAGGTCTATGGGGGTGACTCTAGCTGAGACTCGTAGCAGTGGGGGATATAAATCCTGAAGTGGCCCCTTCTTGTAGCCAGGCAGGACTCTTGGTGGAAGGATAAAGACAGCAACCCACCCACAAAGCCTGTGACCCAAAATGTGTCCTGCCTATAAGATGCATAAGGACAAAGTCAGAGCAGAGACTGAGGGAATGGCCAACCAATAACTGGCCCAACTTGAAACCCATCCCCTGGGCAAGAAACAATCCCTGATGCTACTAATGATACTCCACTATACTTCCAGACAGGAGTCTAGCATAATTGTCCTCTGAGAGGCTTCGCCCAGCAGCCAATGGAAAGAGATGCA
Source organism: Mastomys coucha (assembly GCF_008632895.1). Classification (NCBI taxonomy): domain Eukaryota; kingdom Metazoa; phylum Chordata; class Mammalia; order Rodentia; family Muridae; genus Mastomys; species Mastomys coucha. The sequence goes on along the minus strand of NW_022196895.1, from coordinate 2,337,602 downwards.
GAGGCTCACACCCAAACATTAGATGGAGCTTGGGTAGTCTTAGGGAAGAGCTGGGAGGATTAGGGGACCCTAAGAGGACAGGGACTCCATAGGAAGACCAACATTCATACCTCTATTCACCTGCTGAACTGCTTGTTAAGGGTAGAGATAGAGAATGAGGTGTTGTAGATGCTAGTTATAAATACCAATTTAAGGTCACATATACCAGTTGTAGGAATGAGAATTATAATCAACATGAGTGTCTCTGTCATATTTTGTTAAAAATGTGTTTGTTCATATACTCAGGTTTTAATTTCTCAATTTCTTTATCATGTAACATCATTATGGTTATATTTTCAGTTTTGAGGAAATAATATCTATTAAAGAATATTTCCACCTTTAAAAAAAAGGAGCACAATGAAGAAATGGTGTTGTCAAAACTAGCTATTCTTAATATTGGCTGTGTGTTCAAAGGCTTATAACAGTTTCTTCTTGGTTCAGTTGAATCAGATACAGGAATGCACCACAGAATGCACCTTCTCACAGGTAGCCAGAGTTGAAGGCCACATCATGGAGGAATGGTTCTCCACATTGCTGTGCTTCTTAGGATCACTGGGAACACGTGGAAAAATTCTGATTTCTAGGTCTCTTAACCTCTGAATTATTTTTACTCAATGGGGCTAGAGTGAAAGTCAAGAATTTGTGTGGTTTTTTTTTTTTTAATTTTTAGCCCTCTATTCTTTTCATTCCTGATAATTTTTGTGTCCCTTCAAAGTCCAGTAAGCTTTTACCTTGAATTTACCCCCAGATCCAGAGTGATGCACAGAACCAAGCTAGATAAAATACTGCAGTTGGCCCTCCTAAGAAGAGAACTAATCAGGAAGTAGATGTTTAACTTGTACGATGTGAAACTGTGATCCAAGTCAGCCTGAGTAACTCAGGATCCTCCTTGGAATAGCCTGATTCTCTCTTTCCCTCCCTGAAAAAGTAGGGAGCAGCTGGAGTTGTTGATAGACATGACCAAAATGAGAACTTATGTCTGAAATCCACGTTGTAGAGGGAGCACAAACAACTAGAGCCACTGGATCAAGCCCACCTGGAGCTTACACACTTTTTATAAACTTGTGTATATTCCTCTAAATATTATTCCTCAGTAAATTTCCATCAGTTATATTTTTGTTTCATTTTAATTTTGATCCAAGTAGTTATTTTTTGTGTCTGTATGTGCTTCTTTAATATTTGTTTATTTTTCAATATTTTTTATTTACTTTACACCCAGATCACAGCCTCCCTCCTTTCCTCCCAGTCCTGCCCTTACAAATCCCTCATGCCATTACCCCCGCCCCCTTCTCCAGAAGAGGGAAGTCCTCCTTGGGTACTACCCCACCCTGAGACATCTAGTCCCAGCAGAATTACGCACATCCCCTCCCACTGAGGCCCACCCAGGCAGTCCAGAAAGGGGAAGAGGATCCAATAGCAGGCAACAGAGACAGAGACAGTCCTCAACTCCAGTTGTTAATGGACCCACAGGAAGGTTCTTAGTAAGATAAGCAAATGTATTTACATTTTCATTGATCTATGACTCTACAATCTCCAGAACAAGAGTAAACAGTGGGAAAGTGCATCTCTCTTCAGTCCTTGGGGAGAGCTTTTCTTAGGTCATCTTCAGGATGCTGCGTGCTCTAGGGTTAGAGGTTTATCTTGTAATACTCGTTTATCAGATTAGTGAAATCTTGGATTCCTAGCAATACATCATGGAGTTTTATTTTTGTTGGATTTCATCAACCTTAAAACCATGGTATTGTCTCCATTTTCTTTAGTGAAATAAACCAGATGAATTGACTTTCATTGCCAATCCCACTTGTCCATGGTAAACTATTTAGTAACACTCTTGATTTCTTTTACATAGCAGAATGTGATCCACAGTTCTATGATTTAGGAATTTTAAATTATTTTCAAGAGAAAAACTATTCTGTAATTTCCTTGTTGAATGTTGTTTGTCAAAATTGTGGTTCTTCTTTCTTTATGTGCTGCAGAATTTATTAATAAAAAAGTCTTGTAATTTTTGGATCTTGTCAGATTAACCATCTGGACTTCGGCTCCCTAGGGAAGATTTCACTCTCTAAATATATGTAATTATGTAAATAAAAGTTTAGTTATAACCTTTATGTTAAAAGTTGCATCACTATATTAAGATGTTGTGTGTATCCTTTGCTGACACTGCTAAGTTCTAGTTTTAGAGGAATCTGCTCATTTCATAGCTTTCTACACTCACACAACCGCTTGCTGCCCATGTGTTTAAGGCAGGGTTCTCTCTTTGTATCTCAGACCTGTGCGATGCTCACTGGCTTTTCTTCTTCTTCAAGTTTATGTGTGCTCTGGTTTTCTTTTCCTGTTTAATTGAACTCTATTGTGAATTTTAAAATTATTACCATTTCTTTTAGGATTGACGGGCTTTTCTTATTCTAGACTTTTTAGGATTTAGATGAAAACATTACCCATTGCGTTTTTCTTTTCTCACAAATAGCATCCAGATATGATTTCCTGCTAAGTAACTATGTTCCTACTATGAACTATGAATTTTGTTTTTCTTTGTTATAACTGAGCTCAGAGTATTGTTCTATTTACTTTATACTTTTCTTTGTATTGTTTGTTTGAGTTCTTTTCTTGTTATAATGCGTTTGTAGGCAACCAGTTGAGTTTTAATTTCTTCTTGTAGTAAGAAGCACACTTACTGATTGCACTCCTCAAGCTTTACTTCATATTTATGAATACGGCTAGATTTGGCAGTTGTGCCAAGTAGATTGCTGTTTGATGATTCGTGGCCAAGTTTGTTAATTGTGTAGTTTTGCTCCTCTGTAGTCTTACTAAAGTGACCTGATAGTTCTACCAATTATGAAATGTGTGTTTTAAAATCCCTACTTGGTTATAGTCTGATAAGTGTCTTTCTTTGGTGGTATTAATTTCTAATTTATATGTTTAAAGCTCTTATTTCCTTGAAGAATGATATCTGCATCACTATGAAAAGTCTCTCTTTATCACTTATGTTTTAATATCTATTCATCTATTAGGATAATTAAAGAATCATTTTCCCTTCTTCTACTTTCAAATCCAGTCTTCAAATTTAAGTGTAACTCATATAAGTAAACCGTTGTAGAGATTTCTAACTTTGCATTGTGTTTTTGATTAGCCTGGCCTTTCATTTGGAATATTTAGTTCATTTATATTTACTTGAAATCACTTCCATGTCTTTACGTTTGCCTCTCCTGTGTTACCCTTGCCCACTTGCACTACGTTTTCATTACTTGGTTTCATCGTTAATTTGTTTTCCATTCTTTAACTTGACTCCGGCGACTCCTGTGGAGACAGCAGTTCACATTCTGGACATGGTAATATAAAGGAGGTGGTTACTTTTGGAGTTTCCTGGATAATGCCAGGACTGAATAGCTTTTACATTCAATTTCTCCTCTTTGGCTTCTTATTTTTATTTGTGTTTTCATTCTTCATACAGTTTCTGCTCTGAAGGACCAAGCATCACCATCATCACCATCACCTTCTGAGTATTCAGTCCTTGCTCTTCAGGGTGTTGGTGATTTCAGCTCAGCTCATTGTCTTTGTTTCTGAGGGATATTTATGTTTACCTTAAGTTGCTGGTTTAGTGGTAGCAATTAATCTCAGGGTCAGTTTTCATAAATTGTCTCATATCACTTTTTAAAATACAAGATTCCACTGTTTAGCCCAGCCTAGCCTAGAACTCATGATCTTCCTTGGGAAGCAGATCTTTAGTACAGAGCTGAGATTATAAGCATATACCACCATGCCCAGCTATGTCATGTTACTGTGGTTTTAAAATACTTTTCAATTTGAAAGAGCTTTAATACACGTGCTTTTAAAATTAATGTAAAAAGTAGATTTAATTATGGCATTTTCAAAAAGAATTTGTTTTTGTTAATTCTTCTTTTCTACCTTGCTCCCCCATTCTTGCACCTCTTTGTACCCTTCTGTCCCCCGTAGCCTCATTTCCACATTCACATCGCAAGTATCCCACCTCCTTCCTCAGTACCTCTTTTCCCTGTTTCATAGTCCCTTTTCTTATCCCGCGGCCTATTCCCATACTCACAGCATGCATAAACACCAAATCTAGGCTCTGCAGGTGAAAGAGAACATGTAGTATTTATCTTTCTGAACCTGTCATGTCCCACTTAATATAATATTTCTGGTTCCATCCATTTTCCTACAAATTTTATAATTTCACTTTTTCTTATGCATGATTGGGACTCCATTGTGCATTCTACTACATTTTCATTGTTCGTTCATCTGTCAATGGACATATACACTAATTACATTTTCTTGCTATTACTAATAGAGCAGCAATGAAGATGGCTGTGTAAGTGCCTCTGTGGCAGGATATAGAGTTTTCTAGGTAGATGCCTAAGAGAACATATGATAACTCTATTTTTTATTACTTTGAGAACTCTGCCCACTGGTTTCCATAGTGGCTTCATGAGTTTATACCACTACTAGTATAAGGGACCCTCTTAGAAGAGTTTCTTGTCTTTTACTCTCTAGATTATGGGCATTCTGACTGCTAGAAGTTGGCATCTTACCCTCCCATTGGTTGCCAGGCTTTGTTTTTGTCTTGTTGTTTAATTTTTGCAGTTGGTTGTATGTTATGCTTGTCTGAAGTCCAGTTACCTCTTTCTCAGCTCCTGTAGGCTCCTGTAGGCTCCTGTAGGCTCCTGTAGGCTCTGTTGCTGGTTTCCCTTGCTGTGAAGATTCGTAATTCTTGTAATTCCAGTTGTCAATTTTCAAGGTTATTCCGGCATTGGATTCCTGTGCAGGAAGCTCTTGCCTGTGTTTATGTCTTGAAATGTTTTCCTTGTTTTCTTCCTAGCAGTTCAACACTTCGTATCTTAAGGTCTTTGATCCACTTTGAAATGGCTTTTGTGGTGGGTGAGAGATACAGATCTAATTCCATCGTTCTGCAGATGAACTCTATTTTTGTTCACAAACTCCAGTTTGTGAACTCTATTTGTTGAATATGTTTCCTTTTGCCCACTTTATTTGACACCTTTATCAAAGGTGGCCATAGATATGTGGGTTTGTTCCTGGGCCTCTGTTTGCTCCCACTGACTACACATCTGCTGCTGTGCAGTAACATGCAAAAACACACTGCCATTACTGCTGTGACTCTGAAGTGTCATTTGAAGTCAGCAGTGGGACACTGCCGGCAGTGTGTCTTTTACTTGTGTTTTTGTGTTGCTTCTACGTTCTTACATTTTCCCAGTCCTGTGAATAATGGTATTGCGATTTTTGACGAGGGTTGCTTTGAATCTATAAATTATTTTTAGTAAAATAGCAATTTCATTATATAAATTCTGCCAGCCCAGAAGCATGGAAGGTCTTTCCATTATCTAATGTCTTCTCCAGTCTCCCTAATTGTCTTCCACTTGGTTAGCTTTATTCTTGGGCCATTCATTCATTCACTCATTCATTCACTTAAAGCATTGTCAATAAAATACTTTTCCTAATTTCTTTCTCAGAAATGTGTTGTTGGTGTATATGAAAGATATTTTGTATCTTGAAACTTTAATGAGAGTGTTTATCAGGAAGCTTTCTCATAGAGTCTGCAGAGTCTTTTAAGTATACAACCCCATCATCTATAGATAATTAGGGAGAATTGGATTTCTTCTTTTACATTTTTATCTCTTTTGTATCTTTCTCTTGTCTTATTTCTGTAAGACTTCAATAACTGTATTGAATTATTCTAAGACTCCAGTATCCATATTGAATAAGAGTAAAGAAAATCGGACAGTCATTCTCATTCCAGACTTTAAGTAAAAATGAAATGCTCAAGGTATTTTTTTTTATCATTTAGTATAATGTTAGCAATGGGTTTGTTTTATATATCTCTGTTATTTTGAGATGCACTCTGCCTATTTCAACCTTTTTCAGGACTTTTATCATGAGAGCACCTTGAACTTTGTGAAATACATTTTCTGCATCTATTGGAATGGCCACATGTATAACTTCAATTTTTAAGGACTTTGTTTGAGACACTTATAGATCCACAGTTATTCTCTTTAGCACTTATGTTATTTTTCTTTTCTATTATTTATATTGAGAAATTATTAATCAATCTATTGATCCTTTGCAGGTAGTTTTTCCCTCTGATTGCTTTTAAGATTTTTTTAAAATATAGTTTAAGTTTGTGTTCCAGGAATATTTATCTTTACTTTTGAATCTTTTCTTCTTGAGATTTGCAGAAGTTAATGATCTGTCTTAAAAACTTTTCATTATTTGGAGTAGCATCTTTAAAATTGTGTATTATTTACTCATGTATAAACACGAGTGTGTTCATATATATGTATGTGTGTTGAGGGACATACACATGTGCTGTGGGTGCCAAGAGGACAGCGTACGAAGTTGGTATTCATCTTTCAACATGGGGTCCCAGAAATCAAAGTCAAGTTGTTAGGGTTGGTGGCAGGGCCATCTTGCAAAGACCTGGAACCATGCATCTTTTTCTCTTCAAATCCTGCTGAGGTTGTATTCTCTCAGCCCTCTGGAGACTCCAAGCACACTTCTTGGCTGTGTCCGCTATGTGCATCTCAGCATCTCCTCTTCAGTGTACTCTGCTCATCAACATCAGTATTTTGGATTATTCTACTTTTGAGCTTACACTATTAATCTTGTAAAAACCTGCTGTTAAATCAGTACAGTGAGTTACTATCTTGACTTTTAAATATTTTAATATATTTCCCTTATGTTCTATTTCATTGACCAGATTAATTACAATTATTTCAAAGTCTTTAATTTCATAATCATAGTGTTTTTTTAAACCATATGATCCTTAGAACATGCACATTTGTTTATTCATTTGTTTCCTTATTATGTTCTTGACACACTTTTGTAGTGTAGGGTGGCTGCTCTTGCCCAGAACTAATACACTTAAAATATATAGTGTGCCACCATGCATAGCTTCTGAACAATATTTTTATTGAAATCTGGATATAATGCATTAAAGAAGCATAGAGACTCCAGACTATATTCTTTCTCTAGCAAAATTTACCCTTTCTTCTCTAAGTAGACAATAACGGCTGGTCGTACATACCATCTAGCTTAGGGCTTGGCTTAGCTCCCACTGGGTGATGCTCCATGCACCTCTCCACAGTGGTGTTCTCATGATGTGGCTGGAGAGTCCTTAATTCTTTCATTTTCCACTCAATCAGAAACTCACAGCTTCCTTTTACATCATTTCTCACCTTCTACAACATCAGAGCTTAGCAGGAACCTTGGGTGGAATCTCCCATGTGAGTCTCTAAGACTTCTAGCACACTTTCCCAGTCAAGAATTGCCCCATTTAAATCTCCAGTGTTTCTTTATCAGTACTTCAAGACCCAAATTCTGTTGTTCCTCTCCCTCACTGGCCTTCTCTACAGGCAATTCACAGACTCTACAACCAGAGCTGGTAAAGTTCAGCATAGAATGACGCTGAACTGAGGAGCTTCTCAGCTGTGCCCTGCAGAGACAGCCCATCCTGAACCTTGGCTTCCCTTCTTGGTTGCTCCAGTAGGTTATTGCCATGTATAATCAGATGTTTTGTGTGTCTTCTACATCCTCCTTGGAGCCTGCTCATTGACTGCACTAATGTATCCAAAGCAACTCTATCATATTCTAGAATAGACCTTCATTTTCACATTGCCTTTCCCTTTGATGAGGACAGTGTGCTAGTAGCCCCTGGACTCCCATCACTCAGGAAGCAAAGGCAGGGAGGTTGCTGCAAGCAAATTTCAGACGAAATAGGAGGGTTACATAACATGATTCTGTCTTTTAAAAAGCCCAGCTTTCCATACATTGTTGAGTAAAGTCACTTAACAATTTTAAACTAAACTTATGACAGACATATTAATTTTAGAGAAGTCTAGTAATTCTCATTTGAAGGAAAGAAAAAAATGTTAATGTTTGTAATTTAAATATAGCCTTTAAAATGTGTTATAAGTTACCAGTAATATAACAAGACCTCTGTTTTGCAGGAAGTGGGTCTTACTTAACACACAGAAAACATGTCATCTTTCTTCTACACCAACCCTCCTAGGTTTATCATTGGCTCCACGGCAGGGAGACAACTCTCTGCATGCAGAGATGGGGAGCATGGGGACAGAAAGCTGTCCGCTGGCTCTGGTCCATGCAGAGAAGTAGCTGAGAGCCTGCTGTCCTTGTTAAGTGAGAAGATCCCAAAGAGCACATTGGCAGTAAGGTAAGCCACCGGAGTGTGGCTGCCAGCTCAGATTCACGAGTAAGTAATAAACCTCAGTACGTGTAAACAGCCAGAAAAACAGAGGGCTGGAGCCGACTCACCAAGTGGGTTATTTTCCTATGAATAATGGAATCCCATGTCTCATGTCAACCCTTACTTAAAGCATCCCCACTGTGTGTTTTGATGTTTTGTGATCGTGTATTCTTGTAATACGCAGGATTGGACCAAGGGATGCATACGTGTGAAAGTACATACTCTATTACCAGCTTCCATACCACCCCATCTAGCCCCCTCTCTCATGCATTTATATTTAAAGTCAAGCTTAAGTAAGGCCTTGGAACACTCCTGCTGGCACAAAAGAAGGAATTAGTGATTGCTGACTCATCAAGTCATCCAGGCCTGGGAATTCCAATGCCAATTCAGGCTCTGCCACCAGCATGAGCTCCCTAGCCCCTCCAAATTTCAGATCCTCATTTAACATTTGAAGCCTTACACATACACCACACACACACACGCACACACACACACCACACCACACACACACACACACTCAACACACAAATACCATGTATATCTATACTATAAACACTCTAGCCATACAAACTCACACTATAGACACATATACCATATACATATAATATGTACACATATACATAAATAGATGATACTCACATAATACCCATTCACAATATAGAATATACACAACATGCATACATAAATAAGTGCATACACACACACACACACATATATATATATATATATATGTATATATATATGTATATGTATATACATATACATATATACATATATATATGTATGTATGTGTA
>NW_022196895.1:2326010-2328332 GCF_008632895.1 Mastomys coucha | reverse complement strand
AGAACCAACTCCCACAAGTTGTCATGTGACCTCCCTGTGCATGCAAACATCTGTGCATACACACACTCATATACACACACATTCACACACACACTTAAGTCTGTTTGTTTGTTTGTTTGTTTGTTTTAAGGAATCTTTGCAACTTACTTGTCTTGTCCTGCCCCTCTGTTGGTACTTGGATGTCTGCTCACTGTATTCCTGACCCTGACAACCCTTAATTTTCATACAGATTCAATCACCCACAGATCAAGGTCCTGCCTGTATTGAACATGTAGTTTTAAAACTGTCATGGTTCCCTAAACAATACAGTATGATGGCTTTTTAAAAAGTCTTTACAAAACTTTTACATGCATTATTAGGTATTTCAAGTTTTTGAGAATCTCACTGTGTGGCTCAGTTTGGTCTCATCTTCAAAAGTCATCCTAGGTGTGGGGCTTAGAGGTGGCCACACCCTGTGCTTTAGCGGAGTGAGGAATCCAGGGGCTGGGCTCAGGCTCCATGTAGACATGCAGTTTCCGTTCATCCACAGCTTGAGGTATGTGCAGAGCAGCTGCAGGCACCCTGGGGTGCACACTGAGGAACACAGGTCACCCGTGCTTTGGGAACGTGCTAGTTTTCTGTACCTCCAGAGTCTTCGTTTACATCACGCATCTTCCTGGAAGAGATCTATTTGTCTGTCCCTTGGCTCTTCCTACCTCTGTTTATGGTAATCTGCTTATTTTTAGGAATCTCTTTTTCCCATGCTCCACTCTCTGGTAAAGAATTCTAGTCCCATCTAGATGTGACCTTTCTCCCTTTATAGTGCAGGAGCACTGGGCTTGTGACTCTCCTGGGACTGTTAGTATAATCTGTGTTGAAGAAAAGTTGCTTGTGTGCTTGTTATCCCTCTCATTAGACAGACAGCTTTTAAAGGAAAAGAACTGTGGACTTTAAATCCTCAGCTGGGCTAACCAAAGTCTTGCAAATACCAGTCAGCTAATAAATATTCATTAGGCTGAGTGATGATGGTGATGATGATGGTGATGGTGATGGTGATGGTGATGATGGTGTGATAGTGATGATGTATGACTCCTGTTTTCTCATTGGGCTACAACAGCATGGCATTCTGTCTCTTCCCCTCTCTTTAAACACTTACCTGAAGGAAATATTTGCAAACTGCACAACAAGGAGTTAATATTTAGAATAAATGAGAAGCTCAAATAAAACAATAGTCAAAATTATGAATCCAAGTTTTAAATGGCTAAGAGGCAGCTTTCCTTTGAGAACCCCATTTCTATGCTCTTGGGAATGGCTCCCTATGCCTGCCATGCTTAAAATCTATATTAAAATCTCTTAATAGACTCCAACTGTGCTTCAATAATAAAAATAAACCTAGACCAGAGGCTTAAGTAGACATTTCTCAAAAGATGACCATGTGATCCGTAAGCATATGAAGAACTGCTGAATCCCACTAACCATCGTAGAAACATGTGCTGGCACCACCACGCCACTCCTAAGGATGGCTGTTTTCAGAGCCCTGCTGTACTGATGCAGACTTGGGAAAAAGCAAGCTCTCACATATAATGTTCACAGGAATGAATGTGGGTTTGTTAGTGAGGCCAAAAGGAAACCAGAACTGCCACATGCCCCAGAAGTCACACTGCAGTCACAATACATACATTACACACATACATACATGTGTGTGCCCAAAGAAATTACATCAGCATAGAGAAGAGACCTCTACATCCCCATGGTTTCTGCAGTGCTATTTACAGTAGCAAAGGGATTGAAAGAATGTCAGTGCCCTTCACACAATGAATAGAGAAAGAAAATGTGGAATATGTGTATAAACCATGGAATACTATTCAGCCATATAAAACAAAATCTGAACATTTGTACTGATGTGAACTACAGATCAATGTGTTAAGTGAAATAAGCTAGGCACTGAAAAATAACACTGCATGGTCTTGCTGGCATGGAAAGTTCTAAACCAGCTGAGGAGTGGGGAGTGTCAGGGAATGTGGAACGGCAGATGAGCCAGTTCTGAAGTATGGACAGGAGGACACCCTGGACAGCATGCAGCTGCACTCTACAGTCATTATAGCTAAAAGTAATAAAGTATAACTTTAAAAAAGCTCGAAGAAATGATTTTTAATGTCTTGCCACAGAGAAATAACTCGTTGGGGATGTGTGTATATTGACTTTGATTTGAGTATTCCATAGTGTGCACATGTATTGAAGCACCTCATGAGTCTCCATATGTACATATGTATAAATTTTTTAATTAAAGAAAACATCTTGCCATGTTAGTAATTTTTCTTTCTTTTTTTTTTTTTTTTTTTT
>NW_022196895.1:2325485-2325948 GCF_008632895.1 Mastomys coucha | reverse complement strand
GGCTGGCCTCAAACTCAGAAATCCACCTGCCTCTGCCTCTCAAGTGCTGGGATTAAAGGCGTACGCCACCACCGCCCGGCAGTAATTTTTCTTTTAATCCTGGGAAGCCAGCCTGAATCACGGTGTTAGTGTCCTACCATATTTTGGTTTTGCATATTTTCAAGGGGAAGGCACAAGTTTCTGTTCATCACATGCTCCTTTCTCTGCCATGATCTTCTGTAAAACCATTGGAAATCCAAATTCTTGGGCCCCTGCTCCAGACCTGATGCCCTGGAAACTCTGCAGCCCTAGTGAGGTGTGCTTGACAAGCCTTCTGGACACAGGGGCTTAAGGATCATGGCTACTCTCACTAGCCTTCTAATTTAAAGCTATATCATAAATAATCCCTCTGCTTTGTGTCCTGATTAAACATACACACACATACAAAGAGAGAGAGAGAGAGAGAGAGAGAGAGAGAGAGAGA